>NW_028166602.1:45000-152500 GCF_964263955.1 Coregonus lavaretus
ACACACACAGAGACACGTTGAAATACACACATAGAGACACATTCACATACACACACAGAGACACGTTCACATACACACAGAGACACGTTCACATACACACAGAGACAAATTCACATACACACAGAGACACATTCACATACACACACAGAGACACATTCACATACACACACAGAGACACGTTGAAATACACACACAGAGACACATTCACATACACACACAGAGACACATTCACATACACACAGAGAGACACGTTGAAATACACACATAGAGACACGTTCACATACAGAGACACATTCACATACACACAGAGAGACACGTTGAAATACACACACAGAGACACGTTCACATACACACACAGAGACACATTCACATACAGAGACACGTTCACATACACACACAGAGACACGTTCACATACACACACAGACATAACAAATTCAACCTGCTCTTATAAAACAACCCTGGTAATCTGTGTTTGTATGAGAGTGGAGTATGAGGACTTGTGTGTGTGTTTGTTCTGATGTGTGTTAAGGTGAGGCCCTGCTTCTCATGTCTCATCATGCTTCTGAAGTGTCCTCTGTTCTCATCTCACCTCTCCTATCTTCCAGTCCTGTTACACTGATCAACCTCTGTTCTCATCTCACCTCTCCTATCTTCCAGTCCTGTTACACTGATCAACCTCTGTTCTCATCTCACCTCTCCTATCTTCCAGTCCTGTTACACTGATCAACCTCTGTTCTCATCTCACCTCTCCTATCTTCCAGTCCTGTTACACTGATCAACTTATTTTCTCTGTTCTCATCTCACCTCTCCTATCTTCCAGTCCTGTTACACTGATCAACTTCTGGCCCGTAGATCATGCGTGAGTACCCCGCTCAGTGTCACACACCAATACAGTATATACACACACGCATACACACACGCATACATACACATACATACATAAACACTCATACAGTGGCTTGCGAAAGTATTCACCCCCCTTGGCATTTTTCCTATTTTGTTGCCTTACAACCTGGAATTAAAATGGATTTTTGGGGGGTTTGTATCATTTGATTTACACAACATGCCTACCACTTTGAAGATGCAAAATATTTTTTATTGTGAAACAAACAAGAAATAAGACAAAAAACAGAAAACTTGAGTGTGCATAACTATTCTCCCCCCCCAAAGTCAATACTTTGTAGAGCCACCTTTTGCAGCAATTACAGCTGCAAGTCTCTTGGGGTATGTCTCTATAAGCTTGGCACATCTAGCCACTGGGATTTTTGCCAATTCTTCAAGGCAAAACTGCTCCAGCTCCTTCAAGTTGGATGGGTTCCGCTGGTGTACAGCAATCTTTAAGTCAAACCACAGATTCTCAATTGGATTGAGGTCTGGGCTTTGACTAGGCCATTCCAAGACATTTAAATGTTTCCCCTTAAACCACTCAAGTGTTGCTTTAGCAGTATACTCAGGGTCATTGTCCTGCTGGAAGGTGAACCTCCGTCCCAGTCTCAAATCTCTGGAAGACTGAAACAGGTTTCCCTCAAGAATATCCCTGTATTTAGCGCCATCCATCATTCCTTCAATTCTGACAAATTCCCCAGTCCCTGCCGATGAAAAACATCCCCACAGCATGATGCTGCCACCACCATGCTTCACTGTGGGGATGGTGTTACATTTACATTTTAGTCATTTAGCAGACGCTCTTATCAGTGTTCTCGGGGTGATGAGAGTTGTTGGGTTTGCGCCAGACATAGCGTTTTCCTTGATGGCCAAAAAGCTCAATTTTTGTCTCATCTGAGCAGAGTACCTTCTTCCATATGTTTGGGGAGTCTCCCACATGCCTTTTGGCGAACACCAAACGTGTTTGCTTATTTCTTTCTTTAAGCAATGCTTTTTTCTGGCCACTCTTCTGAAAAGCCCAGCTCTGTGGAGTGTAGGGCTTAAAGTGGTCCTATGGACAGATACTCCAATCTCCGCTGTGGAGCTTTGCAGCTCCTTCAGGGTTATCTTTGGTCTCTTTGTTGCCTCTCTGATGAATGCCCTCCTTGCCTAGTCCGTGAGTTTTGGTGGGCGGCCCTCTCTTGGCAGGTTTGTTGTGGTGCCATATTCTTTCAATTTTTTTATAATGGATTTAATAGTGCTCCGTGGGATGTTCAAAGATCTGTACTTCTCCACAACTTTGTCCCTGTTTGGAGAGCTCCTTGGTCTTCATGGTGCCGCTTGCTTGGTGGTGCCGTTTGCTTAATGGTGTTGCAGACTCTTGGGCCTTTCAGAACAGGTGTATATATACTGAGATCATGTGACAGATCATGTGACACTTAGATTGCACACAGGTGGACTTTATTTAACTAATTATGTGACTTCTGAAGGTAATTGGTTGCACCATATCTTATTTAGGGGCTTCATAGCAAAGGGGGTGAATACATATGCAAGCACCACTTTTCCGTTATTTATTTTGTCTAATTTTTTGAAACAAGTACATTTTTTCATTTCACTTCACCAATTTGGACTATTTTGTGTATGTCCATTACATGAAATCCAAATAAAAATCAATTTAAATTACAGGTTGTAATGCAACAAAATAGGAAAAACGGCAAGGGGGATGAATACTTTTGCAAGGCACTGTATACATACACGCTCACACACACACTCACTCTCTCAACACACACATACACACACTCATTACTGTCTGTTAGTTACGGCTATTTTATGTGGCTGTCAGTGTTCATGTACTCTGTGTGCTGCAGCCATTAAACCAGCACAACACACCTCTCTTCCACATTTGATCTGTCATACAAAGTGCCGTAGTCTGTATCATGTTATAACTCATCCTGTCACTGTACTGTAGGCTATATCATGTTATAACTCATCCTGTCACTGTACTGTAGTCTATATCATGTTATAACTCATCCTGTCACTGTACTGTAGTCTATATCATGTTATAACTCATCCTGTCACTGTACTGTAGTCTATATCATGTTATAACTCATCCTGTCACTGTACTGTAGTCTATATCATGTTATAACTCATCCTGTCACTGTACTGTAGTCTATATCATGTTATAACTCATCCTGTCACTGTACTGTAGGCTATATCATGTTATAACTCATCCTGTCACTGTACTGTAGTCTATATCATGTTATAACTCATCCTGTCACTGTACTGTAGTCTATATCATGTTATAACTCATCCTGTCACTGTACTGTAGTCTATATCATGTTATAACTCATCCTCTCACTGTACTGTCTATATCATGTTATAACTCATCCTGTCACTGTACTGTAGTCTATATCATGTTATAACTCATCCTGTCACTGTACTGTAGTCTATATCATGTTATAACTCACCCTGTCACTGTACTGTAGTCTATATCATGTTATAACTCATCCTGTCACTGTACTGTAGTCTATATCATGTTATAACTCATCCTGTCACTGTACTGTAGTCTATATCATGTTATAACTCATCCTGTCACTGTACTGTAGTCTATATCATGTTATAACTCATCCTGTCACTGCACTGTAGTCTATATCATGTTATAACTCATCCTGTCACTGTACTGTAGTCTATATCATGTTATAACTCATCCTGTCACTGTACTGTAGGCTATATCATGTTATAACTCATCCTGTCACTGTACTGTAGTCTGTATCATGTTATAACTCATCCTGTCACTGTACTGTAGTCTATATCATGTTATAACTCATCCTGTCACTGCACTGTAGTCTATATCATGTTATAACTCATCCTGTCACTGTACTGTAGTCTATATCATGTTATAACTCATCCTGTCACTGCACTGTAGTCTATATCATGTTATAACTCATCCTGTCACTGTACTGTAGTCTATATCATGTTATAACTCATCCTGTCACTGCACTGTAGTCTATATCATGTTATAACTCATCCTGTCACTGTACTGTAGTCTATATCATGTTATAACTCATCCTGTCACTGTACTGTAGTCTATATCATGTTATAACTCATCCTGTCACTGTACTGTAGTCTATATCATGTTATAACTCATCCTGTCACTGTACTGTAGTCTATATCATGTTATAACTCATCCTGTCACTGCACTGTAGTCTATATCATGTTATAACTCATCCTGTCACTGCACTGTAGTCTATATCATGTTATAACTCATCCTGTCACTGTACTGTAGTCTATATCATGTTATAACTCATCCTGTCACTGTACTGTAGTCTATATCATGTTATAACTCATCCTGTCACTGTACTGTAGTCTATATCATGTTATAACTCATCTTGTCACTGCACTGTAGTCTATATCATGTTATAACTCATCCTGTCACTGTACTGTAGTCTATATCATGTTATAACTCATCCTGTCACTGCACTGTAGTCTATATCATGTTATAACTCATCCTGTCACTGTACTGTAGTCTATATCATGTTATAACTCATCCTGTCACTGCACTGTAGTCTATATCATGTTATAACTCATCCTGTCACTGTACTGTAGTCTATATCATGTTATAACTCATCCTGTCACTGCACTGTAGTCTATATCATGTTATAACTCATCCTGTCACTGCACTGTAGTCTATATCATGTTATAACTCATCCTGTCACTGTACTGTAGTCTATATCATGTTATAACTCATCCTGTCACTGCACTGTAGTCTATATCATGTTATAACTCATCCTGTCACTGTACTGTAGTCTATATCATGTTATAACTCATCCTGTCACTGTACTGTAGTCTATATCATGTTATAACTCATCCTGTCACTGTGCTATCGGTGCCAGGGGCTATATAGAGCTCTGTGGTTCATATTTTGACATGTGACACTGTCAAATCTAGTAGAAATGTTGTGCGTGTGTCGTGTGGATCATAACAACTGACATTTTCTGGTTTTATTCTCTCTCTCTCCCCCTCTCTCTCTCTCTCTCTCTCTCTCTCTCTCTCTCTCTCTCTCTCTCTCTCTCTCTCTCTCTCTCTCTCTCTCCCTCTCTCCCTCTCTCCCTCCCTCCCGTCTGTAGGCCTGCGTCCTCCCCCCAGCTCTCCCATGACGACACCCATTCACGCATCGAGCATTACGCCAGCCGGTAAGATAAAGACACAACACTCACATGTATTTACGTAGTTAGACTCCAGTCTCTCACCTACTGATTGACTGTAGAGTTACTGTGTCTGAGAGTATAGACTCACTCACTTAATGTTGAACTTTAGACCTAGTTACAACCAGATACAAACAGGCATTATCGCGCAATGCTGAATCCACCTTCAGTAAAGGTTTTTCTCCCCTTGTTTACTAAACTCTAGTGAATCTTTACCCTGTAACAGTTTGCCTGAGGCTTGTACCAAGGTATTCACCCCAGAGTCCAGAGTCTGCAACTGAATTGCTTAGGAACAATAGAGATGGTATTCACCCCAGAGTCCAGGGTCTGCCACTGAATTGCCCAGGAACAATAGAGATTTCAACAATGCTGCTCCTTCTGTACTAATGGTAGTGAAATGAGTGGAATGTGACTACTGAAATGAATGTGTCTTCCCCACAGGTTAGCTGAAATGGAGAACCGTAATGGATCTTATCTGAATGACAGTATCTCACCCAATGAGAGCATGTGAGCCCACCCCTTCCTCTTTAAATCCTGTCGTTGTTTGGCTTGCTTTGTGAATTGGCTCAGTTGGTTACGTATGAAGCTGTGTTGTCTCTGTGAGGTGGGTTATGTCTAGAGCAGTCATGGCTAACGCTTGGAGAGACCCCTACGGATGGTTTTTAAAGGTTCAACTAACTCTCAACAAACTGTTCATCTAGCTAGCCACTAAACCGAGCACGCTGAATATCAACACAGCTGCAGTTTGAGCATCTATAGACCATCTGTAGGGATCAATCCAAATAAAGTGTTGCCCTGTCAGGCTTTATCAGTGAACTATAGAGAATCATCTGTGGATGTTCTTCTAACATTGGCTGATTCCTCCAATCCCTGTCTGTGCACACAAAAGCTCTCTTAACATATATTTGATAAGTCCTTTCTCAGAGCGCAGAACAAGCGTTAGAGGCTTAAGGACTGAGAAGTGGGATACCTGCTATTATTACAACTATTCACAGAGAGAGAGACAGAGAGAGAGAGCCCAACACATGCTGGATATGTTGAATTGAAACTATTCCATTACTGTCTCCATTTTCGCTAGCCATCTACAGTACAGCCAGAATGATATCAGAACTTTAACCCTACCCCCAAGCCAAAAGGTCTACATCTCAAAGGATAGGTTTTTGTCAGAGGGGATAATTGAACTTACATGGAATTGAATCAAATATAATTGAATAATGAACAACAATCTGTGGTAAATGTGTCCATTTATCTACATCTTATAGCTGGTTTGCTCCCCTCTCTCTCTCTCCCTCCTTCCCTCTATCTCTCTCTCTCTCTCTCCCTCCCTCTGTCTCTCTCTCCTTCTCTCTCTCTCTCTCTCTCCTTCCCTCTGTCTCTCTCTCCTTCCCTCTGTCTCTCTCCCTCTGTCTCTGTCTCTCTCTCCCTCCCTCTGTCTCTCTCTCCTTCCCTCTATCTCTCTCTCTCTCTCCCTCCTTCTGTCTCTCTCTCCTTCCCTCTGTCTCTCTCTCCTTCCCTCTGTCTCTCTCTCCTCCCCTCTGTCTCTCTCTCCTTCCCTCTGTCTCTCTCTCTCTCCCTCCCTCTGTCTCTCTCTCCCTCCCTCTGTCTCTCTCTCCTTCCCTCTGTCTCTCTCTCCTTCCCTCTGTCTCTCTCTCTCCCTCCCTCTGTCTCTCTCTCCTTCCCTCTGTCTCTCTCTCTCCCTCCCTCTGTCTCTCTCTTTCCCTCTGTCTCTCTCTCTCTCTCCCTATGTCTCTCTCTCCTTCCCTCTGTCTCTCTCTCTCCCTCCCTCTGTCTCTCTCTCCTTCCCTCTGTCTCTCTCTCCTTCCCTCTGTCTCTCTCTCTCCCTCCCTCTGTCTCTCTCTCCTTCCCTCCGTCTCTCTCTCTCCCTCCCTCTGTCTCTCTCTCCTTCCCTCTGTCTCTCTCTCTCTCTCCCTATGTCTCTCTCTCCTTCCCTCTGTCTCTCTCTCCCTCCCTCTGTCTATCTCTCCTTCCCTCTGTCTCTCTCTCTCTCCTTCCCTCTGTCTCTCTCTCTCTCCTTCCCTCTATCTCTCTCTCTCTCTCCCTCCCTCTGTCTCTCTCTCCTTCCCTCTGTCTCTCTCTCCTTCCCTCTGTCTCTCTCTCCTCCCCTCTGTCTCTCTCTCCTTCCCTCTGTCTCTCTCTCTCTCCCTCCCTCTGTCTCTCTCTCCCTCCCTCTGTCTCTCTCTCCTTCCCTCTGTCTCTCTCTCCTTCCCTCTGTCTCTCTCTCTCTCCTTCCCTCTGTCTCTCTCTCCCTCCCTCTGTCTCTCTCTCCTTCCCTCTGTCTCTCTCTCTCCCTCCCTCTGTCTCTCTCTCCTTCCCTCTGTCTCTCTCTCTCCCTCCCTCTGTCTCTCTCTCCTTCCCTCTCTCTCTCTCTCTCCCTATGTCTCTCTCTCCTTCCCTCTGTCTCTCTCTCCCTCCCTCTGTCTCTCTCTCCTTCCCTCTGTCTCTCTCTCTCCCTCCCTCTGTCTCTCTCTCCCTCCCTCTGTCTCTCTCTCTCTCCCTCCCTCTGTCTCTCTCTCCTTCCCTCTGTCTCTCTCTCTCTCCTTCCCTCTGTCTCTCTCTCCCTCCCTCTGTCTCTCTCTCCCTCCCTCTGTCTCTCTCTCCCTCCCTCTGTCTCTCTCCCTCCTTCCCTCTATCTCTCTCTCTCTCCCTCCCTCTGTCTCTCTCTCCTTCTCTCTCTCTCTCTCTCTCTCTCTCCTTCCCTCTGTCTCTCTCTCCTTCCCTCTTTCTCTCTCCCTCTGTCTCTCTCTCTCTCTCCTTCCCTCTGTCTCTCTCTCCCTCCCTCTGTCTCTCTCTCCTTCCCTCTGTCTCTCTCTCTCTCCTTCCCTCTGTCTCTCTCTCCCTCCATCTGTCTCTCTCTCCCTCCCTCTGTCTCTCTCCCTCCTTCCCTCTATCTCTCTCTCTCTCCCTCCCTCTGTCTCTCTCTCCTTCTCTCTCTCTCTCTCTCTCCTTCCCTCTGTCTCGCTCTCCTTCCCTCTTTCTCTCTCCCTCTGTCTCTCTCTCTCTCTCCCTCCCTCTGTCTCTCTCTCATTCCCTCTATCTCTCTCTCTCTCTCCCTCCCTCTGTCTCTCTCTCCCTCCCTCTGTCTCTCTCTCCTTCCCTCTGTCTCTCTCTCCTTCCCTCTGTCTCTCTCTCCTCCCCTCTGTCTCTCTCTCTCTCCCTCCCTCTGTCTCTCTCTCCCTCCCTCTGTCTCTCTCTCCTTCCCTCTGTCTCTCTCTCCTTCCCTCTGTCTCTCTCTCTCCCTCCCTCTGTCTCTCTCTCCTTCCCTCTGTCTCTCTCTCTCCCTCCCTATGTCTCTCTCTCCCTCCCTCTGTCTCTCTCTCTCCCTCCCTCTGTCTCTCTCTCCTTCCCTCTGTCTCTCTGTCCTTCCCTCTGTCTCTCTCTCTCCCTCCCTCTGTCTCTCTCTCCTTCCCTCTGTCTCTCTCTCTCCCTCCCTCTGTCTCTCTCTCCTTCCCTCTGTCTCTCTCTCTCTCTCCCTATGTCTCTCTCTCCTTCCCTCTGTCTCTCTCTCTCCCTCCCTCTGTCTCTCTCTCCTTCCCTCTGTCTCTCTCTCCTTCCCTCTGTCTCTCTCTCTCTCTCCCTATGTCTCTCTCTCCTTCCCTCTGTCTCTCTCTCCCTCCCTCTGTCTCTCTCTCCTTCCCTCTGTCTCTCTCTCCTTCCCTCTGTCTCTCTCTCTCTCCTTCCCTCTGTCTCTCTCTCCCTCCCTCTGTCTCTCTCTCCCTCCCTCTGTCTCTCTCTCCTTCCCTCTGTCTCTCTCTCTCCCTCCCTCTGTCTCTCTCTCCCTCCCTCTGTCTCTCTCTCTCTCCCTCCCTCTGTCTCTCCCTCCCTCTGTCTCTCTCTCCCTCCCTCTGTCTCTATCTCCCTCCCGCTGTCTCTCTCTCCTTCCCTCTGTCTCTCTCTCCCTCCCTCTGTCTCTCTCTCCTTCCCTCTGTCTCTCTCTCTCCCTCCCTCTGTCTCTCTCTCCCTCCCTCTGTCTCTCTCTCTCTCCCTCCCTCTGTCTCTCTCTCCCTCCCTCTGTCTCTCTCTCCCTCCCTCTGTCTCTCTCTCCTTCCCTCTGTCTCTCTCTCTCCCTCCCTCTGTCTCTCTCTCCCTCCCTCTGTCTCTCTCTCTCTCCCTCCCTCTGTCTCTCTCTCCCTCCCTCTGTCTCTCTCTCCCTCCCTCTGTCTCTATCTCCCTCCCTCTGTCTCTATCTCCCTCCCTCTGTCTCTCTCTCCTTCCCTCTGTCTCTCTCTCCCTCCCTCTGTCTCTCTCTCCTTCCCTCTGTCTCTCTCTCCCTCCCTCTGTCTCTCTCTCCCTCCCTCTGTCTCTCTCTCCCTCCCTCTGTCTCTCTCTCCTTCCCTCTGTCTCTCTCTCTCCCTCCCTCTGTCTCTCTCTCCCTCCCTCTGTCTCTCTCTCTCTCCCTCCCTCTGTCTCTCTCTCCCTCCCTCTGTCTCTCTCTCCCTCCCTCTGTCTCTCTCTCCCTCCCTCTGTCTCTCTCCCTCCCTCTCGCTCTCTTTGTTGCACTGATAATGAATGTTGTTAGTTGACTGGCTGGCCGTTGTGAGGCTGTTAGGTGTGACTGCCAGCTAATAGCAACCTTTCTCTGTGTGTATGTCCCCCCCCTCCCACTCCCTCTCTCCATCCTTCTATCACTGTAGTGATGATGAACACCTGTTGATCCAACACTACTGTCAGAGTCTGAACCAGGGTTCTCCCCTCAGCCATCCACGCAGTCCCGCCCAGATCCTCATCTCCATGGAGAGTGAAGAGAAGGGTGACCTGGAGAGGGTGCTCAACGACCTGGAGTCAGACAACAGGTGAGGGGAACAGTGTGACACATTCATACCAACTGATCCCAAGACAGACAAACTGATATAGACAAGCTTCACTATCGAACGTTCATGTTGGATCCAGACCGATTCTACAATTGTGTCAGACATTCGGTTTACGGTTGTCTTGTGGGTTGATAGGTCGTCATTAGTTACCACAGCCACAAAGTCATAAACCCTGCCTATTTAAAAAATGTGTATTTTCTTAAAATCTGATCTGAACCCTAACCTTAACCCCACTGTTAACCTTATGCCTAATCCTAACCTTAAATGAAGACAAAAAAGCTACTTTTTGTTATCATGAATTTTTACGAATAAGCCAATCTGGACTTTGTGGCTGTGGTAACTAGTGGAAACTGGGTTGATAGTGGGGTTTTTCTTTGCCCTTTGGGTCTAGGCCGGGTTACTGTAAAGCACTTTGTGCCGGATGTTGTTGTAAAGAGGGCTATATATAAAAACATTTGATTGATTGATGGATGAATTGACTAGACTGAGCGGAGTTAGCCTGGGTACCAGTCTGTTTGAGTTATTATTCAACTCCTTGGCATATCACGGAGTACAAGGACTGGAACGTTAGGAAACTGGTTCTGGATTTCAGGCTAGAGCTGAGTCCCATTGTGTACATTTACACGTTAGTCATTTAGCAGACACTCTTAGCCAGAGAGACTACAGGAACAATTAGGGTCAAGTGCCTTGCTCAAGGGCACAGACAGATATTTCACCTAGTCGGCTCGGGGATTTGAACCAGCGACCTTTCGGTTACTGACCCAGCGCTCTTAACCGCTGTCCGCTCCCTCTCAGGAAGCTACAGGCGGAGTATGACAAGTTGAAGAAGGCCCACGACCACAAGGGTCTGTCCCCGCTCCCCTCACCCCCGGAGATGCTGCCCGCTTCGCCCCAGAGCCCACGGGACGCCGAGCTGATCGCTGAGGCCAAACTGCTGAGACAGCACAAAGGACGGCTGGAGGCCCGCATGCAGATCCTGGAGGACCATAACAAACAACTGGAGTCACAGCTACACCGGCTCAGACAACTACTGGAACAGGTACTAAAACACACACACACTGTACACACAGACACACACACATACAGTATACACACACACACACACACGCAAGCACACACACACACCAGATCACACCAGACACACTCAGATTCCAAAACCAGTGAAAATGACTGTCTATCTGTCTGTCTGTCTGTCCATCTATCTATCTATCTATCTATCTATCTATCTATCTATCTATCTATCTATCTATCTATCTATCTATCTATCTATCTATCTATCTATCTATCTATCTATCTATCTATCTATCTATCTATCTATCTATCTACACGAACAAAAGTATGTGGACACCTGCTTGTCCAACATCTCATTCCAAAATCATGGGCATTAATATGGAGTTGGTCCACCCTTTGCTGCTATAACAGCCTCCACTCTTCTGGGAAGGCTTTCCACTAGATGTTGGAACATTGCTGCGGGGACTTGCTTCCATTCAGCCACAAGAGCATTAGTGAGGTCGGGCACTAATGTTGGGTGATTAGGCCTGGCTCGCAGTCGGTGTTCCAATTCATCCCAAAGGTGTTCGATGGGGTTGAGGTCAGGGCTCTGTGCAGGCCAGTCAAGTTCTTCCACACCTATCTCGACAAACCATGTCTGTATGGACCTCGCTTTGTGCACGGGAGCATTGTCATTCTCAAACAGGAAAGGGTCTTCCCCAAACTGTTGCCACAAAGCTGGAAGCACAGAATCGTCTAGAATGTCATTATATGCTATAGAGTTAAGATTTCCCTTCACTGGAACTAAGGGGCCTAGCCCAAACCATGAAAAACAGCCCCAGACCATTATTCCTCATCCACCAAACTTTACAGTTGGCACTATGCATTCGGGCAGGTAGTGTTCTCCTGGCATCCACCAAAACCAGATTCGTCCGTCTGACTGCCAGATGGTGAAGCATGATTCATCACTCCAGAGAACGTGTTTCCACTGCTCCAGATGCTTGGCATTGCGCATGGTGATCTTAGGCTTGTGTGCGGCTGCTCGGCCATGGAAACCCATTTCATGAAGCTCCCAACGAACAGTTCTTGTGCTGACGTTGCTTCCAGAGGCAGTTTGGAACTCGGTAGTGAGTTTTGCAACCGAGGACAGACGATTTTTACGCACTAAGCGCTTCAGCACTCGGCGGTCCCGTTCTGTGAGCTTGTGTGGCCTACCACTTCGCGGCTGAGCCGTTGTTGCTCCTAGACGTTTCCACTTCACAATAACAACACTTACAGTTGACCGGGGCAGCTCTAGCAAGGCAGAAATTTGACAAACTGACTTGTTGGAAAGGTGGCATCCTATGACGGTGCCACATTGAAAGTCACTGAGCTCTTCAGTAAGGCCATTCTACTGCCAATGTTTGTCTATGGAGATTGCATGGCGGTGTGCTCGATTTTATACACCTGTCAGCAACGGGTGTGGCTGAAATAGCCGAATCCACTCATTTGAAGGGGTTTCCACACACCTTTGTATATATAGTGTATCTATCTCTAGACTGATGAGTGTGTGTTATAATGCCTGTATCTATCTCCAGACTGATGAGTGTGTGTTATAATGCCTGTATCTATCTCCAGACTGATGAGTGTGTGTTATAATGCCTGTATCTATCTCCAGACTGATGAGTGTGTGTTATAATGCCTGTATCTATCTCCAGACTGATGAGTGTGTGTTATAATGCCTGTATCTATCTCCAGACTGATGAGTGTGTGTTATAATGCCTGTATCTATCTCCAGACTGATGAGCGTGTGTTATAATGCCTGTATCTATCTCCAGACTGATGAGTGTGTGTTATAATGCCTGTATCTATCTCCAGACTGATGAGTGTGTGTTATAATGCCTGTATCTATCTCCAGACTGATAAGTGTCTGTTATAATGCCTGTATCTATCTCCAGACTGACTCCAAGGTGAACGGTACAGCCCTGTCCTCTCCCTCCACCTCGTCCCAGCGCTCTGACACCAGTCTGCCCCTGATGCGTGTAGCAGGCAGCCAGACCACAGAGACCATGGGTGAGACTGGAACTCCACTTAACACAATACCACAAGCTATGAGCCCAGTGGACCAAACTGGTTGTTATAATGTCATATTTTGTGACGCTATGGTCAGGTTGTATACTGGTTTAAAAAAATATGTTTTCTTATGAAGTCTTTGTACTAACCTGAAGAAGTCAAATTTTCTTTGCTGCAGGTGACGATGAGCTGTCGAGTCCGTCCCAAGATGCATCGGGGCTAGAGGAGGTGATGGAGCAGCTAAACAACTCCTTCCCCCACAGCCAAGGTAGGACGCACATACACACGCACACGCACACACACACACACACACGGACATCCTACTCACTAAAGCAATTTCCACAGATGCACACATCACCTCATATTAGAACTACAATCCAGAGGTTCATTCTCCTAATGATCTAAACAGTAGGATCAGCCTCAGTGGCATATCTTGAGTACTGTTATCAATTCTAGAGTTTGACTGACCTCTTGAAGTACATGGACCCTTTTCCTCTCAGCCCTCTGATTGTTCCCTCCTTTCTCTTTATTTCCACACTGCTTCCCTGTTCTGTTTCTGTGAGCCAGGAGGTCCAAGGGGAAAGCAATGAGAGGTCAGTGGGGTTGCCAGCCCTATCTACTGTACCCTCCTCTCCTCTCCTCTCCTCTCCTCTCCTCTCCTCTCCTCTCCTCTCCTCTCCTCTCCTCTCCTCTCCTCTCCTCTCCTCTCCTCTCCTCTCCTCTCTCTATTTCATTCCACTTCCCCATTCCTCTCTATTTCTCTCATATTTGTTGGTATATTTTATGTGTGTTCCAGAGGGTGGGATTGTTGGTGTATTTTATGTGTGTTCCAGAGGGTGGGATTGTTGGTGTATTTTATGTGTGTTCCAGAGGGTGGGATTGTTGGTGTATTTTGTGTGTGTTCCAGGGGGTGGGGTGGGATTGTTGGTGTATTTTATGTGTGTTCCAGGGGGTGGGGTGGGATTGTTGGTGTATTTTATGTGTGTTCCAGGGGGTGGGATTGTTGGTGTATTTTGTGTGTGTTCCAGAGGGTGGGATTGTTGGTGTATTTTATGTGTGTTCCAGGGGGTGTTGTGGGATTGTTGGTGTATTTTATGTGTGTTCCAAGGGGTGGGATTGTTGGTGTATTTTGTGTGTGTTCCAGCGGGTGGGATTGTTGGTGTATTTTATGTGTGTTCCAGGGGGTGGGGTGGGATTGTTGGTGTATTTGATGTGAGTTCCAGGGGGTGGGGTGGGATTGTTGGTGTATTTTATGTGTGTTCCAGGGGGTGGGGTGGGATTGTTGGTGTATTTTACGTGTGTTCCAGGGGGTGGGATTGTTGGTGTATTTTGTGTGTGTTCCAGAGGGTGGGATTGTTGGTGTATTTTGTGTGTGTTCCAAGGGGTGGGGTGGGATTGTTGGTGTATTTTGTGTGTGTTCCAGGGGGTGGGGTGGGATTGTTGGTGTATTTTATGTGTGTTCCAGAGGGTGGGTTTGTTGGTGTATTTGATGTGTGTTCCAAGGGGTGGGATTGTTGGTGTATTTTGTGTGTGTTCCAGAGGGTGGGATTGTTGGTGTATTTTATGTGTGTTCCAAGGGGTGGGATTGTTGGTGTATTTTGTGTGTGTTCCAGCGGGTGGGATTGTTGGTGTATTTTATGTGTGTTCCTGGGGGTGGGGTGGGATTGTTGGTGTATTTTATGTGTGTTCCAGGGGGTGGGGTGGGATTGTTGGTGTATTTTACGTGTGTTCCAGGGGGTGGGGTGGGATTGTTGGTGTATTTTATGTGTGTTCCAGAGGGTGGGATTGTTGGTGTATTTTATGTGTGTTCCAGAGGGTGGGTTGTTGGTGTATTTTATGTGTGTTCCAAGGGGTGGGATTGTTGGTGTATTTTATGTGTGTTCCAGGGGGTGGGATTGTTGGTGTATTTTGTGTGTGTTCCAGGGGGTGGGGTGGGATTGTTGGTGTATTTTATGTGTGTTCCAGGGGGTGGGATTGTTGGTGTATTTTATGTGTGTTCCAGGGGGTGGGATTGTTGGTGTTTTTATGTGTGTTCCAGAGGGTGGGATTGTTGGTGTATTTTGTGTGTGTTCCAGGGGGTGGGATTGTTGGTGTATTTTGTGTGTGTTCCAGGGGGTGGGATTGTTGGTGTATTTTGTGTGTGTTCCAGGGGGTGGGATTGTTGGTGTATTTTTTGTGTGTGTTCCAGGGGGTGGGGTGGGATTGTTTACTTTAGTATTTTAAGATATGCATTCATGAGTGTTTAATATTTGGGTGAGAGTGTGTGTATGTCTGTCTGTTAGTCTGTCTGACGGTCCCTTCTGTCCCTCCTCTCCAGGACTGAGTGTAGGCAGTCTGTTCCACATGGCAGATGACCTGGGTCGAGCCATGGAGTCATTGGTCAACGTGATGACGGACGAACAGAGCGGCGAATAGCGGCAGACGAGGACCCGCCCCTCACCCCCTCCCCAACCAACCCCCACGCATGCTTTTCTAGTCAAAACAACTGGATTGGACACGTTTACAAAGAGAAAAATACATATATTTTTGTGAAGGATCACCGTTACAAAACTTGTAGATTTCAGTAGTTTCTTAAAAGTATTGAAAATGGTTTTATTAACAAAAGGCAGGTTTTTAAACTTCTATGCAATTGTATAAAACATAAGAGAAAGAAAAAGTCTGTGTGTAAATCTTGTGAATGTATTTCCATTTCTTTCTTTGGAGTGCATTTCACAACATTTGTATCAAAAAGAAAGATTGTAAACATAAGGGTGCTTTATATTACAAAACTATGTTTATTATAACAAAATATTATATACTGTAAAGGCAATGCAGTCGTCCTGTACCCTTTCAGCGTAGACTGACTGACTGTGTGTATGTATGCACGTTTGTGTGTGTGTGTGTGTGTGTTGGTACGCGAGGCTGTGTATGTGTGACGTGTGTGTGTGAAGGTATCTAATTTCCACATGGCATTATAGCTTTTGCTTTGGGCTGATGCACCTCATGTTGTTTATCAAATCATCCATCCATAGGTCATCAGTCATCTTTTTCTTTAGTAGTGTCTAGTTGATGATCATATTATGATATTATGCCCTTGGCCTGCATTCACTGCAGCTCTGGTCCACTCCTATGTGTTGAATCTGCCATGAGGACCCATAGAGCACATACTGAAAGGTCCAATCTGGGATATTTAGAGCCGTCTTTGTTGTTTTTCAAATTAAGAATTGGGCCTTTAACACTGACAGAAAGAAAGTAATACTGCTGTTGTAATACCTATTAATACTGGATTTGTAGGATTATGGAATTGTATTTGAATTTAATACCACTTGAAATAGAACTACAGTACAGTGTGAAATTCAGCTGTTTGTAATCCTGAGATTATTTAATTGATTTGAAATCTATTTGATTTTATCTGAGTTCTCTCCTAGTGTAATTGGGCGTGTTTTAAGATACAAGTGTATTATCCTAGAACGCCCAGTAATGCAATCTCTACCTCGTTTGAATTGGTCAAAACCCAACTGTCACTATTTATTTTTCTTTCTGATCAATCCCCTATTTCCCTTCCTAGGAAAGTGGAGAAAATATTTGACTGTAGTTGGATGCCATCTAAAAGAATCCATCCATGTTTTGAAATTGAGGAGTGACTCCCTCCAATCTGAATGTGTTCAGATACATACACTGTACTGTCCTTAGCGGTTCATTAAGATGTAGAAATGAAATGTCAGACATGTTAAGGAAACCAGACCAGGTTACACTACAGTTATCCATCCTGGACAGACTAGAGTTGATCTTCTGCGTGATAATGCATTTGTTTTGTTTGTGTGTTGCATTAAATATATATATTTTTCCTTTATGGAATTGCATCGTGTGGGGCGTTATCAGTGTGTGCAATCACAGTTGATTAAATATACCCATGCTTATTTAAAATCCAACCAATTGAAGGTATTCTTCACTTTTCTTTTGCACCACGGTATAGCAGCATGATCAAAGATAATAGTTATTTAATCCAAGACACTGTATTATTCATTTCTAACCCTTGAGTTGTATTATCCATCATTTTCAATAACTCATTTGTTTCACAACATATCAAATTCCACCAAATATATGCCTTACTACTGTATTATAAAATGCTTTACTGTGTATATCAATAAAGCAGTTCTGTTGACTTGAGCTCTCACGTCGTCTTTCTCTAAAGTCATTTCAAGGACACACACACACCACCTCACTCACAGGAAAAACAAGGAATGTGTCATATCACTGTTCTTTATTCCTAAGATTAATTTGATTATATTTAAAAGCCATCCAACAATGGTAATATGTGACTAAAACACCAACGCACGGTTTTATTGAAGTTGTCTCAATCCGTCTCATTCAATTTCACCTGAAAGTGAAAAAGAAGATCAAGTATCAGTGAGAATGAATTATAAACAGTGCATTCGGGAAGTATTCAGACACATTGTTACGTTACAGCCTTATTCTAAAATGGATACAAAAAAAATTAATCCTCATCAATCTACACACAATACCCCATAATGACAAGGTGAAAACAGGTTTAAAAAACCCAGAAATGCCTTATTTACGTAAGTATTCAGAGCCTTTGCTATGAGAGTCGAAATTGAGCTCAGGTGCATCCTGTTTCCATTGATCATCCTTGAGCAGTTTCTACAATTTGATTGGAGTCCACCTGTGGTAAATTCAATTGATTTTACATGATTTGGAAAGGCACAGACCTGTCTATATAAGGTCCCACAGTTGACAGTGCATGTCAGAGCAAAAACCAAGCCATGAGGTCGAAGTAATTGTCCGTAGAACTCCGAGACAGGATTGTTTCGAGGCACAGATCTGGGGAAGTGTACCAAAAAGTGTCCCCAAAAACAAAGTGGCCTCAATCATTCATAAATGGAAGAAGTTTGGAACCACCAAGACTCTTCCTAGAGCTGGCCGCCCGGCCAAACTGAGCAATTGGGGGGGAAGGGCCTTGGTCAGGGACGTGACCAAGAACCCAATGGTCACTCTGACAGAGCTCCAGAGTTCCTCTGTGGAGGTGGGAGAACCTTCCAGGGCAACCATCTCTGCAGCACTCCACCAATCAGGCCTTTATGATAGAGTGGCCAGACAGAAGCCATTCCTCAGTAAAAGGCACATGACAGCCCGCTTGGAGTTTGCCAAAAGGCACCTAAAGGACTCTCAGACCATGAGAAACAAGATTCTCCGGTCTGATGAAACCAAGATTGAACTCTTTGGCCTGAACGCCAAGCATCACGTCTGGAGGAAACCTGGCACCATCCATACGGTGAAGCATGGTTGAGGCAGCATCATGCTGTGGGGATGTTTTTCAGCTGCAGGGACTGGGAGACTAGTCAGGATCGAGGGAAAGATGAACGAAGCAAAGTAGAGAGAGATCCTTGATGAAAACCTGCTCCAGAGCTCTCAGGACCTCCGACTGGGGTGAAGGTTCACCTTCCAACAGGACAACGACCCTAAGAACACAGCCAAGACAACGCAGAAGGGGCTTCGGGACAAGTCTCTGAATGTCCTTGAGTGGCCCAGCCAGAGCCCGATAGAACATCTCTGGAGAGACCTGAAAATAGCTGTGCAGCGACGCTCCCCATCCAACCTGACAGAGCTTGAGAGGATCTGCAGAGAAGAATGGGAGAAACTCCCCAAATACAGGTGTGCCAAGCTTGTAGTGTCATACCCAAGAAGACTTGAGGCTGTAATCTCTGCTAAAGGTGTTTCAACAAAGTACTGAGTAAAGGGTCTGAATAGCTCAGTTGGTAGAGCATGGCGTTTGCAATGCCAGGGTTGTGGGTTCGATTCCCACGGGGGGCCAGTATAAAAAATAATAATGTATACACTCACTAACTGTAAGTCGCTCTGGATAAGAGCGTCTGCTAAATGACAAAAATGTACATGTAAATGTGATTTTTCCGTTTTTTATTTTTAATACATTTGCAGAAATTTCGAAAAACCTGTTTTTGCTTTGTCATTATGGGGGATTGTGTGTAGATTGATGAAGAAAAAAAACAATTTAATCCATTTTAGAACAAGGCTGTAATGTAACAAAATGTGGAAAAAGGGAAGGGGTCTAAATACTTTCCGAATACACTGTATATCCCTTAACAGCCCTTTGCATCTGTAAGAGATTAGTTCCAGTGTTCTCATACCATGGCATTGTTGAACACTCGTTTCTGATTGGCTTGAAGGGCATTCTAGAGTGTGATTAGTTCCAGTGTTCATATACTGTAAATCACTAACCGGTGGTGGAGAGAAGAGGTCTGTGAGGGAGGACCACTCCACGTCTGACTGAGGGGGTGGAGGAGATGAGGCGGACCTTGGACACCCCTGTCTGGAGCCAGTTGGTATGATCCTTGGTCCTGCTGTCATACAGACGCTCAGGGAGGATGGGTGAGACCACTCGTTAAGGAGGGGACAACAGAGACCATCGCTGCTTTCACTGAGAGAACGTTTGCCCTTTGCCATTAACTCTGTAAAAACCAATAATGTCCTCACTTGAGCTATTCTATAACCATATTGTACACCACTAGTGTACTATTGTACAATAAGGGAAGATCTCTCACTGCACAATGAAAACATCACTAAGGCTACCAACTCTATAGTACATATTGCTAACCCTAGGAAGTTATCTGTAGGGGACTATCCAAATAAAGTGGGGCTAAAAGCCATTTGAGAAGGATATTAGCTGAGACAGGCAGGTAGAGGATCTCACTCTCAGTCTTGATGTGGATGTGGTGTGAGACGTAGACCTCTCCCTCTGCAGGCTCCTCCAGACCTATAGCCATGGCATACAGCTCCACCTGAAGCTCTGTCTTCATCCCAGCAGCCACCTGCAACAGGGGTCAGAGGTCAATTTAGTCATATCAGGAAGTGAAGTGGAATGAAATTCATGAATCTAGAACATCCTCAAAGAAAACAATTGGAAATGTTCAGTTTGTATATTGAATAAAGCTGACTACAGTAACTATCACTCTGCTCAGTAGAACTTACAGGTCCAGGGGTGTAGATGACTCTGATTCCAGTACCAGGGGAAGGCTGTTTCACGCTGAATCTAAAGTACCACAACACAGAACACTCACTGAACTTTCCAGAACACAGACGGAGAAGAACACACAATGACGACAACCAAGACCTTGAACCTTCTCATTTTCACACCACCATTTTTGACAGAAATGTCTATACAAACAAACAGCCATACTAATTTTCATGGATCTATTTCTAACTATGTAGGTATCTGGTCTGACCTGCAGGTGTGGAAGCCCACGTTCTTCATGAGCACGGGGACACTGTAGGTGCAGCCCTCCTTTAGGGTCCCAAACTGGACCTCTGCTGGGAGGAGCTCAAACCCCCGCGGGGCGAGCTGCTGCCCCCCCGTCACAGACACTGTCTTCACCTTCCTCCTCACCGGCTCCTCTACACACAGGAACTGAGAGCCAGACTTGTGTTAGCTCCCCATGGTAATGGCCAGGCTCTAGCTCAGTAAGCTATGTGTTATGGAACAAGAACTGACACGACAGATACATTACTGTTAACAGACGTGGTTCAGTGTATCAACCTTGACCTGGACATGAAGACTTGTGTTAGTTCCCTGGGCTACTGCCTAGTCTTGAGCTCAGCAGGATAACACAGTCTTGTGGCATCCAGAAGACCCAGAGCTAGATTAAATCCGTATCGCCGGAAGATCCGCGTTATAGTGCCACTGAAATTGAACATTTGCAGCGTTTACCGTGAACGCAGTCTCCGTGAACGCAGGAACATTGCCTTAAAATGTAAATCGCGCTGTAGCGCAGATCTTCCATGATACAGATTACATCTAGGTCTCAGTCAGTCACACACATACATACTATGAAGCACACTTCCCATATGTCCCCCAGCCCACACATATGTCCCCCAGACCACACATATGTCCCCCAGCCAACACCCCATATGTCCACCAGCCCACACCCCATATGTCCCCCAGCCCACACCCCATATGTCCCCCAGCCCACACATATGTCCCCCAGCCCACACCCCATGTCCCCCAGCCCACACATATGTCCCCCAGCCCACACATATGTCCCCCCAGCCCACACATATGTCCCCCCAGCCCACACATGTCCCCCAGCCCACACATATGTCCCCCAGCCCACACCCCATTTGCCCCCCAGCCCACACCCCATATGTCCCCCA
This sequence comes from Coregonus lavaretus, assembly GCF_964263955.1. NCBI lineage: Eukaryota > Metazoa > Chordata > Actinopteri > Salmoniformes > Salmonidae > Coregonus > Coregonus lavaretus. The sequence goes on from NW_028166602.1 coordinate 66,108, forward strand.
GCCCACACATATGTCCCCCAGCCCACACCCGATATGTCCCCCAGCCCACACCACATATGTCCCCCAGCCCACACCACATATGTCCCCCCAGCCCACACCCCATATGTCCCCCAGCCCACACCCGATATGTCCCCCAGCCCACACCACATATGTCCCCCCAGCCCACACCCCATATGTCCCCCAGCCCACACCCCATATGTCCCCCAGCCCACACCCCATATGTCCCCCAGCCCACACCCCATATGTCCCCCAGCCCACACCCCATATGTCCCCCAGCCCACACCACATATGTCCCCCAGCCCACACATATGTCCCCCAGCCCACACCCCATATGTCCCACAGCCCACACATATGTCCCCCAGCCCACACTCAATTCACAACATTCACACCTACAGTCAGAAACATTTCCTCAATCGACATATGCACCTCTCACTGGGTGGGTGATGAACACTAGTGTGTGCACCTGTGCGCGTGAGTATGCGAGTGAATGTTTGTATGTGTGTGTATGTATGTACGTCACAGTGTGTGTGTGTGTGTGTGTGTGAGTGTTTGTCTGTGTGTATGTATGTACGTCACAGTGTGTGTGTGTGTGTGTGTGTGTGTCTGTGTGTGAGTGAGTGTTTGTGTGTGTGTATGTATGTACGTCACAATGTGTGTGTGTGTGTGTGTGTGTGTGTGTGTGTGTGTGTGTGTGTGTGTGGTACCTGCTGGTTGGGCACGCTGAAGGGTTTGGAGCTGAGGATGGAGGCTGGCAGCTTGACTCTGTGTCTGCGTGGGTTCCCTGCCACGTCCACCTGGGTACTGCCAGGCTCCATCCCACCACCATGCTGCTGCTCCACTGTAGAGATACCATGAGAGCTGTCCTCAATCGACATATGTACCTCTCACTGGGTGGGTGATGAACACCAGTGTGTGAACATGTGCGCGTGAGTATGTGAGTGAGTGTTTGTCTGTGTGTATGTACGTCACAGTGTGTGTGTGTGAATGAGTGTTTATGGCCTTTATGGGGGGGGGGGGGGAGATTCTTATGACATCGCCAGCAGTAAGATTTGAGTTCTATTTCCAAAAAGACAAGTCCTGTAGCTTTCAAATGATATGTAACTTTCTATTTTCTGATGATGATCCCCCCACCCCAACTCACCGGGCCTTGTACAGGGCCCAAAACAACCACTCAGAGTTTAACTGGTTAAGCTGCAGCTGGACCAGAACAGAGCGGCATGTCTTGCTCTTCATTGTAATCAGAGGGCTCTGGAGGTTGTTGCAGAGAAAAAGTCCCATCATGTAGAACGGGCGTCAGCGCAGGATGCAGCCTTGTTTCTCCTCCCCCTTCATGTGTCTCTTCAGGGCTGCTGATTCACCCAGGCTCACAATGTCAAAGTCTGACACATGCTTTTGCACCTCACACAGTGGGGGTTGGTTGGGTCCAGTGATGTAGTGGTAAAAAGGTGGGTAAACTATACTGAACAAAAATATCAAACGCAACATGTAAAGTGTTGGTCCCATGTTTCATGAGTTGAAATAAAATATCCTAGATATTTTCCATATGCACAAAAGGCAGGGTTGAATCTACATTTGCCCGGCAGTTTAGCTATGGATGTGATGTTTGGTGGCGCCTAATCAGTCAGTTCTGTACCTGCCTGGCTTAGTAGCAGTGTGGGTAGAATGAGCGAGCTCGCCTGGCAACCACAGAGCGAAACACGTGAGGAAATAAAACTTGGTAGTCTGCCCGGAAATGTATTCGCATTTTTCTAATATTTTTCATAAACATATTTGATCATTATCTGTTCTCCTCTAATTTTAATTCAAGTACAGTATTATACAGAGCCATGAGTGCATGGAACTCCCTTCCATCTTATATAGAGCAAGGAACAGCAAACCTGGTTTCAAAAAACAATTATAGCAACACCTCACGGCACAACGCCTCTCCCCCATGTGACCTACTTGTTGTGTGTATGTACTGACATGTATGTGGAACTGATAGATGCACACACACACACACACACACACTACATGTTAATGTTTTTAAATGTATGTAAATTGTAAAGTATTTTGTCTGTAATGTCTTTTTCGTTATGTCTCGGACCCCAGTAAGACTAGCTGTCGCCACTCTTACCCTAACTCTAACACTAACCCAAGTCTAAGACGTGTACTGAGCAGACCTGCAGTTTGAGGGGTGGGGTTGGTGGGTCTCCTGACAGGCAGCGCATCACTTCCTGCTGCGTGAGAGGGCGTGGGGTTCAGAGGTCGCTGGGCTGCTTCAAGAACACACACAAAAACAAATAACATGCAAAACAGGGTCACTTTCTTAATGAAGGATAAAATTACACAATGCTTTAAAAGATGCTTCAATACTGTATAATCAACATCATTAGTATTGTTATAAATGTAGCCTAGTTTTAACCTGTCTCTCGTGGGGCATCCTTGAGGTAGTTCTGGGAGTTGGGAGTCTTGGGGAACGGAGGAAGGTCCTGAGACAGAGATCTCATATCAGGGACCTGACAGGAAAACACAGATAGTTGTTTTATACACGTACAGTAGCTGAGCTGAATACAATCTACAATATGTTGCACAAGTCGGAGAGGTACACAGTGAAGCTTATATTAACACCCTCTGTACCAAACCAAATGCTAGGCTAGTAGCATGGGGAAATATTGTCTAGACACTCTTTTCCAGGGGAGATGAAGTTTATAAATTGACTGGCTGGGCTGTGGGACAATCGAAACGTATTAATGAATCTAATGGAACTGTTAACAGGCATTACGTAGCTGTGCTGAATACAATCAATTGATGAGAAAGCTCTGTCACCTCCTCTGAGTACTCAAAACCTGCTCCTTTCTCTGAGTGGAAATACGGAGGAATGATTCTGTTCCTTAGAGCCTCTCTGTACATCTTCTCCTGGTCCAGCTCCTGTCTGAACAGTACAGCAACATTAATAGCATAAATATTCCTGGGAAAAGATGGCAATGTCAACTATGTCAGCTCTACGATACAGAGCAGTTAGTTAGTTACCTGTGTTGCTCTATCCTGCTCTTCCACATAGTTTCCTGTGCCTCTTCACTGAAGCTGTAAACCAGCAGATTGTAATATGATGATAAGATAATGGAAAAGGTTCAAAAGCTGGAGATGTTTATGTTCACAGCTTAACTAAGCCCATTAGTACAGGGATAAGATAAGATAGCAACTAATAAGAGACTCGTGAGAAAGATGACCTACAGATCTAAGATCAGGTTAGTTAGGATACAGATCTAGTTATGATACAGATCTAGGATCAGGCTAGTTATGATACAGATATAGGATCAGGCTAGTTATGATACAGATACAGTGGGGAAAAAAAGTATTTAGTCAGCCACCAATTGTGCAAGTTCTCCCACTTAAAAAGATGAGAGAGGCCTGTAATTTTCATCATAGGTACACGTCAACTATGACAGACAAATTGAGAAAAAAAATTCCAGAAAATCCCATTGTAGGATTTTTAATGAATTTATTTGCAAATTATGGTGGAAAATAAGTATTTGGTCACCTACAAACAAGCAAGATTTCTGGCTCTCACAGACCTGTAACTTCTTCTTTAAGAGGCTCCTCTGTCCTCCACTCGTTACCTGTATTAATGGCACCTGATTGAACTTGTTATCAGTATAAAATACACCTGTCCACAACCTCAAACAGTCACACTCCAAACTCCACTATGGCCAAGACCAAAGAGCTGTCAAAGGACACCAAAAACAAAATTGTAGACCTGCACCAGGCTGGGAAGACTGAATCTGCAATAGGTAAGCAGCTTGGTTTGAAGAAATCAACTGTGGGAGCAATTATTAGGAAATGGAAGACATACAAGACCACTGATAATCTCCCTCGATCTGGGGCTCCACGCAAGATCTCACCCCGTGGGGTCAAAATGATCACAAGAACGGTGAGCAAAAATCCCAGAACCACACGGGGGGACCTAGTGAATGACCTGCAGAGAGCTGGGACCAAAGTAACAAAGCCAACCATCAGTAACACACTACGCCGCCAGGGACTCAAATCCTGCAGTGCGAGACGTGTCCCCCTGCTTAAGCCAGTACATGTCCAGGCCCGTCTGAAGTGCATTTGGATGATCCAGAAGAGGATTGGGAAAATGTCATATGGTCAGATGAAACCAAAATATAACTTTTTGGTAAAAACTCAACTCGTCATGTTTGGAGGACAAAGAATGCTGAGTTGCATCCAAAGAACACCATACCTACTGTGAAGCATGGGGGTGGAAACATCATGCTTTGGGGCTGTTTTTCTGCAAAGGGACCAGGACGACTGATCCGTGTAAAGGAAAGAATGAATGGGGCCATGTATCGTGAGATTTTGAGTGAAACCCTCCTTCCATCAGCAAGGGCATTGAAGATGAAACGTGGCTGGGTCTTTCAGCATGACAATGATCCCAAACACACCGCCCGGGCAACGAAGGAGTGGCTTCGTAGGAAGCATTTCAAGGTCCTGGAGTGGCCTAGCCAGTCTCCAGATCTCAACCCCATAGAAAATCTTTGGAGGGAGTTGAAAGTCTGTGTTGCCCAGCGACAGCCCCAAAACATCACTGCTCTAGAGGAGATCTGCATGGAGGAATGGGCCAAAATACCAGCAACAGTGTGTGAAAACCTTGTGAAGACTTACAGAAAACGTTTGACCTGTGTCATTGCCAACAAAGGGTATATAACAAAGTATTGAGAAACTTTTGTTATTGACCAAATACTTATTTTCCACCATCATATGCCAATAAATTCATTAAAAATCCTACAATGTGATTTTCTGGATTTTTTCTTCTCATTTTGTCTGTCATAGTTGACGTGTACCTATGATGAAAATTACAGGCCTCTCTCATCTTTTTAAGTGGGAGAACTTGCACAATTGGTGGCTGACTAAATACTTTTTTTCCCCACTGTATAGTTATGATACAGATCTAGTTAGGATACAGATATAGGATCAGGCTAGTTATGATACAGATATAGTTATGATACAGATCTAGTTAGGATACAGATATAGGATCAGGCTAGTTATGATACAGATATAGTTATGATACAGATCTAGTTAAGATACAGATCTAGGATCAGGCAAGTTATGATACAGATCTAGTTATGATACAGATCTAGTTAAGATACAGATCTAGGATCAGGCTAGTTATGATACAGATCTAGTTAAGATACAGATCTAGGATCAGGCTAGTTATGATAATGATCTAGGACCAGGCTAGTTATGATACATATCTCGTATTGATACAGATCTAGTAATGATACAGATCTAGTAATGATACAGATCTAGTAATGATACAGATCTAGTAATGATACAGATGTAGTTATAATAATAATATGCCATTTAGCAGACGCTTTTATCCAAAGCGACTTACAGTCATGTGTGCATACATTTTTACGTATGGGTGGTCCCGGGGATCGAACCCACTACCTTGGCGTTACAAGCGCCGTGCTCTACCAATTGAGCTACAGAGGACCACATGATACAGATCTAGGACCAGGCTAGTTCTGACCCACCTGTCTGTGTCTTTCTCTGAGAGAGAGGCCTCAGTCTGCAGGGCTGGAGTCATCAGTGCCTGGGTGTACATGGTGGCTACATCCACTGGGGTGGAACAAACACAAACACACTCCCTATTCAACTCACCATTCCTTTTCCCTTACTCCAATTCATTGCTACAGCTAGGAAATAATCTCCAAGCCAAAATGAAGGACTCACCGGGGAAGATTCTGTTCTCTATAGTGGGGTTCTCTGACTCTGGAAGTGACTGAGGAAGAAGAAATGCACATGGTGTCACAGAATACTACAGCACCTGAGTAACAGAATACTACAGCACCTGAGTAACAGAATACTACAGCAGCTGAGTAACAGAATACTACAGCACCTGAGTAACAGAATACTACAGCACCTGAGTAACAGAATACTACAGCACCTGAGTAACAGAATACTACAGCACCTGAGTAACAGAATACTACAGCACCTGAGTAACAGAATACTACAGCACCTGAGTAACAGAATACTACAGCACCTGAGTAACATAATACTACAGCACCTGAGTAACAGAATACTACAGCACCTGAGTAACAGAATACTTCAGCACCTGAGTAACATAATATTACAGCACCTGAGTAACAGAATACTACAGCACCTGAGTAACAGAATACTACAGCACCTGAGTAACATAATACTACAGCACCTGAGTAACAGAATACTACAGCACCTGAGTAACAGAATACTTCAGCACCTGAGTAACATAATATTACAGCACCTGAGTAACAGAATACTACAGCACCTGAGTAACATAATACTACAGCACCTGAGTAACAGAATACTACATCACCTGAGTAACAGAATACTACAGCACCTGAGTAACAGAATACTACAGTAACCGAGTAACAGTACACTACAGCACCCGAGTAACATAATACTACAGCACCTGAGTAACTTCATACTACAGTACCTGGGTAATACTGACATATTTGAGCAGGTCAGTAGCATGGACCTTCTCCTCCTCAGTACGTGTGTGTGTGTGTGTGTGTGTGTGTGTGTGTGTGTGTGTGTGTGTGTGTGTGTGTGTGTGTGTGTGTGTGTGTGTGTGTGTGTGTGTGTGTGTGTGTGTGTGTGTGTGTGTGTGTGTGTGCGTGTGTGTGCGTGTGCGTGTGTGTGTGTGTGTGTGTGATCGTGTACTTACTCACCAGGACCAGTTTGAGCAGGTCAGCAGCGTGGACCTTCTCCTCCTCAGTACGAGGGTCCTTCAGCTGCATCTTCTCTGACAGGTTCTCTCTCTGGACAACCTGCTCCATGTACTCCTACAAGACCAGGTACAGGAGGAGGACCACATGTTGAGAAAAGACCAGGTACAGGAGGGGGACCACATGTTGAGACAAGACCAGGTACAGGAGGGGGACCACATGTTGAGACAAGACCAGGTACAGGAGGGGGACCACATGTTGAGACAAGACCAGGTACAGGAGGGGGACCACATGTTGAGACAAGACCAGGTACAGGAGGGGGACCACATGTTGAGACAAGACCAGGTACAGGAGGGGGACCACATGTTGAGACAAGACCAGGTACAGGAGGGGGACCACATGTTGAGACAAGACCAGGTACAGGAGGGGGACCACATGTTGAGACAAGACCAGGTACAGGAGGGGGACCACATGTTGAGACAAGACCAGGTACAGGAGGGGGACCACATGTTGAGACAAGACCAGGTACAGGAGGGGGACCACATGTTGAGACAAGACCAGGTACAGGAGGGGGACCACATGTTGAGACAAGACCAGGTACAGGAGGGGGACCACATGTTGAGACAAGACCAGGTACAGGAGGGGGACCGCATGTTGACATACAGATTACACCACATACCAAACACATGCATGTTGTGATGGAACATCTATATTAAGATAGCCTAGCAGTTAGAGCATTGGGACAGCAACTGAAAGGTCTCTGGTTCGAATCCCTGAGCTGACAAGGTGAAAGAAATATGTTGATGTGCCCTTGAGCAAGGCACTTAGCCCTAACTGCTCCAGGGTCGCTGTTAATAATGTCTGACCCTGGCTGTGACCCTACTCTCCGAGAGTGTCTCAGGGGGAGTTGGGATATGCAACAAAACACATTTCCAATTCACACATGCATACAGTGCCTTGCAAAAGTATTCATTTCCCTTGGCGTTTTTCCTATTTTGTTGCATTACAACCTGTAATTTAAATGGATTTTTATTTGGATTTCATGTAATGGACATACAAAATAGTCCAAATTGTGAAGTGCCATGAAAAAAAATGTACTTGTTTCAAAGAATTCTAACAAATAAATAACGGAAAAGTGGTGCGTGCATATGTATTCACCCCCTTTGCTATGAAGCCCCTAAATAAGATCTGGTGCAACCAATTACCTTCAGAAGTCACATAATTAGTTAAATAAAGTCCACCTGTGTGCAATCTAAGTGTCACATGATCTCAGTATATATACACCTGTTCTGAAAGGCCCCAGAGTCTGCAACACCACTAAGCAAGGGGCACCACCAAGCAAGCGGCACCATGAAGACCAAGGAGCTCTCCAAACAGGTCAGGGACAAAGTTGTGGAGAAGTACAGATCAGGGTTGGGTTATAAAAAAATATCCGAAACTTTTAACATCCCACGGAGCACCATTAAATCCATTATTAAAAAATGGAAAGAATATGGCACCACAACATTTACATTTACATCATTTAGCAGACACTCTTATCCAGAGTGACTTACAAATTGGTGCATTCAACTTATGATAGCCAGTGGGACAACCACTTGTTTTGTATTTCTTTTTTTTTTTATGGGGGGTGGGGGAGTAGAAGGATTACTTTATACTATTCCAGGTATTCCTTAAAGAGGTAGGGTTTCAAGTGTCTCCGGAAGGTGGTCAGTGACTCCGCTGTCCTGGCGTCGTGGGGGAGCTTGTTCCACCATTGGGGTGCCAGAGCAGCAAATAGCTTTGACTGGGCTGAGCGGGAACTGTGCTTCCGTAGAGGTAGGGGAGCTAGCAGGCCAGAGGTGGATGAACGTAGTGCCCTCGTTTGGGTGTAGGGTCTGATCAGAGCCTGAAGGTAAGGAGGTGCCATTCCCCTCAGCTCCGTAGGCAAGCACCATGGTCTTGTAGTAGATGCGAGCCTCCAAGAGAGGGCCGCCCACCAAAACTCACGGACCAGGCAAGGAGGGTATTAATCAGAGGCAACAAAGAGACCAAAGATAACACTGAAGGAGCTGCAAAGCTCCACAGCGGAGATTGGAGTATCTGTCCATAGGACCACTTTAAGCCGTACACTCCACAGAGCTGGGCTTTACGGAAGAGTGGCCAGAAAAAAGCCATTGCTTAAAGAAAAAAATAAGCAAACACGTTTGGTGTTCGCCAAAAGGCATGTGGGAGACTCCCCAAACATATGGAAGAAGGTACTCTGGTCAGATGAGACTAACATTGAGCTTTTATGCCATCAAGGAAAACGCTATGTCTGGCGCAAACCCAACACCTCTCATCACCCCGAGAACACTGATAAGAGCGTCTGCTAAATGACTAAAATGTAAATGTAACACCATCCCCACAGTGAAGCATGGTGGTAGCAGCATCATGCTGTGGGGATGTTTTTCATCGGCAGGGACTGGGAAACTGGTCAGAATTAAAGGAATGATGGATGGCGCTAAATACAGGAAAATTATTGAGGGAAACCTGTTTCAGTCTTCCAGAGATTTGAGACTGGGACGGAGGTTCACCTTCCAGCAGGACAATGACCCTAAGCATACTGCTAAAGCAACACTTGAGTGGTTTAAGGGGAAACATTTAAATGTCTTGGAATGGCCTAGTCAAAGCCCAGACCTCAATCCAATTGAGAATCTGTGGTATGACTTAAAGATTGCTGTACACCAGCGGAACCCATCCAACTTGAAGGAGCTGGAGCAGTTTTGCCTTGAAGAATGGGCAAAAATCCCAGTGGCTAGATGTGCCAAGCTTATAGAGACATACCCCAAGAGACTTGCAGCTGTAATTGCTGCAAAAGGCGGCTCTACAAAGTATTGACTTTGGGGGGGTGAATAGTTATGCACGCTCAAGTTTTCTGTTTTTTTTGTCTTATTTCTTGTTTGTTTCACAATAAAAATTATTTTGCACCTTCAAAGTGGTAGGCATGTTGTGTAAATCAAATGATACAAACCCCCCAAAAAAATCCAGGTTGTAAGGCAACAATACAGGAAAAATGCCAAGGGGGTGAATACTTTCGCAAGCCACTGTATAATACACACTTGTACATTAGTGAAATAGGAGCAATATAAGCACCCACCAAATAATAATTATGATTATGGCCTGACATTGGACTATATCTGCTTCTACACTGGGTTAAAGCTGCTTTAATGGAGACGGCGTTAAAGAATCCACATAGCAGTGAGCTATAGTGCTGTACCCTGAGGCGTGACTCCAGAGTCCTGCGGAGTCGTCTGCTGACCGGCTGGTACTGGAGCAGCTGTCGGACCTCCAGGGTATCAGGACAGCTCAGCACGGGCCTGCAGGCCTCAGAAACAGGCTTCTCTCTCAGGGTCAGACCCCGGCCCAGGGTGGTCCCGAACGGAGGGCCTGGCGTCTTCCTCTGGGGGTGGTGGTGTACAGTAGATGTTTAAAGAACAGTTTTTTTAGGGCATAAAGTGGTTTATTTTATTATAATTTTGAAGGCATCAAAATCATCACACCCTATGACTAAAGTGTGTTTGTTTTGACCATGCATAAAATGACCTTAAATTCAAGTAAACGTGAAAACTAGCATGATTTGCTAATACTTTACGCGTCTATTTCAAGTGCATTTTCTCTTTCATTTTCTCTGTCTGTCTACCTCTACTGAGGGGAAGTTGTCCCAGCGGCGGGACTTGAGGTTGGTGGGGATGATATCCTTGTTTTGTTTCTGGATGACCCATCTGGACCACACGTCCTGAAGACAGGGTCTCAGCACCGTTATACCCAGCACACCTGCAGGACAGGGAGGAGACCACAGACGTGTCTATGGGTCAACAAGGAGGAAACACAGGTCTATGGAGGTAGAGTACAGCCAACATGATTGGAAATGGATGGAATCCTACCCTGTAGGTCTGGGAGGGGTTCTTTAAGCAGGGCGACAGCAGGGTCAGAGTAGTCCTCATACAGACGTTCCTCTACTGTCTGAGAGTACAGCAGCTCTGTGCCTGAACCATCCTCATGGGCCATGAACAACCTGGATGTTTATTATGGATATAGAGAATGAGAGTACCCATTATGCTTCAGCCCAGCTGGAACACTAAAGGGGTAAAAAGGTGCCTAACTGGGGGACATTGGAATAAAAAAACTAGTTACGCTGTACAGATGGGGAGCAGAGTTACTGAAGCCTACCTTGGAATGTGGACTTTACGTCCAATATAATGCTTGGCCAACTCTCTCTCTTCTGGATGCCCTCCTTCCTCCTCCATCTCTTCCTCCTCCACTCTGCTGTCCAGAGGGCTAGAGATCTCCACTGACGTCCGGCCATCCTTCATCACCTGCACACAGGAAGATTTGATACACTGATACTATAACTCCACCATGCCCTACAAATGCCCTATGAATCGTACAGTGATGTTTCCTAATCCACTTTGTCAAACAAGTTTTCAAAATGAAAATTCCCGGGGCTTGCAGAGTTCAGTGTATCGTACAATAATCCTCTGAACACTTGGCCTGATGGGAAAACAAACTGTCTGGAATCTCACCCTATTCCTTATATAGTGCACAAATTATGGTCAGTGCCTTATGCCCTGGTCCCAGATCTGTTTGTGCTGTCTTGCCAAATCCTATGGTCATCGTCAAGCCAAATGGCAAGACAGCACAAACAGATCTGGGACCAGGCTATAAGTAGTGCACTATATACAGTGAGGGAAAAAAGTATTTGATCCCCTGCTGATTTTGTACGTTTGCCAACTGACAAAGACATGATCAGTCTATAATTTTAATGGTAGGTTTATTTGAACAGTGAGAGACAGAATAACAACAACAAAATCCAGAAAAACGCATGTCATAAATGTTATAAATTGATTTGCATTTTAATGAGGGAAATAAGTATTTGACCCCTCTGCAAAACATGACTTAGTACTTGGTGGCAAAACCCTTGTTGGCAATCACAGAGGTCAGACGTTTCTTGTAGTTGGCCACCAGGTTTGCACACATCTCAGGAGGGATTTTGTCCCACTCCTCTTTGCAGATCTTCTCCAAGTCATTAAGGTTTCGAGGCTGACGTTTGGCAACTCGAACATTCAGCTCCCTCCACAGATTTTCTATGGGATTAAGGTCTGGAGACTGGCTAGGCCACTCCAGGACCTTAATGTGCCTCTTCTTGAGCCACTCCTTTGTTGCCTTAGACGTGTGTTTTGGGTCATTGTCATGCTGGAATACGCATCCACGACCCATTTTCAATGCCCTGGCTGAGGGAAGGAGGTTCTCACCCAAGATTTGACGGTATATGGCCCCGTCCATCGTCCCTTTGATGCGGTGAAGTTGTGCTGTCCCCTTAGCAGAAAAACACCCCCAAAGCATAATGTTTCCACCTCCATGTTTGACGGTGGGGATGGTGTTCTTGGGGTCATAGGCAGCATTTTTCCTCCTCCAAACACGGCGAGTTGAGCTGATGCCATAGAGCTCCATTTTGGTCTCATCTGACCACAACACTTTCACCCAGTTCTCCTTTGAATCATTCAGATGTTCATTGGCAAACTTCAGACGGCCCTGTATATGTGCTTTCTTAAGCAGGGGGACCTTGCGGGCGCTGCAGGATTTCAGTCCTTCACGGAGTAGTGTGTTACCAATTGTTTTCTTGGTGACTATGGTCCCAGATGCCTTGAGATCATTGACAAGATCCTCCCGTGTAGTTCTGGGCTGATTCCTCACCGTTGTCATGATCATTGCAACTCCACGAGGTGAGATCTTGCATGGAGCCCCAGGCCGAGGGAGATTGACAGTTCTTTTGTGTTTCTTCCATTTGCGAATAATCGCACCAACTGTTGTCACCTTCTCACCAAGCTGCTTGGCGATGGTCTTGTAGCCCATTCCAGCCTTGTGTAGGTCTACAATCTTGTCCCTGACATCCTTGGAGAGCTCTTTGGTCTTGGCCATGGTGGAGAGTTTGTAATCTGATTGATTGATTGCTTCTGTGGACAGGTGTCTTTTATACAGGTAACAAACTGAGATTAGGAGCACTCCCTTTAAGAGTGTGCTCTTAATCTCAGCACGTTACCTGTATAAAAGACACCTGGGAGCCAGAAATCTTTCTGATTGAGAGGGGGTCAAATACTTATTTCCCTCATTAAAATGCAAATCAATTTATAACATTTTTGACATGCGTTTTTCTGGATTTTTGTTGTTGTTATTCTGTCTCTCACTGTTCAAATAAACCTACCATTAAAATGATATACTGATCATTTCTTTGTCAGTGGGCAAACGTACAAAATCAGCAGGGGATCAAATACTTTTTTCCCTCACTGTACAGGGAACAGGGGTGTCATTTGGGACGCGTTTAGAACTGGCCCACCTGGAAGAGGTTCCCGTGGTGGTCTGTGACCTCACACAGTGTGTCTGAGGTGGAGGTGTGGTCCATCCTGTAGCTGCCTGGCTGCTCTCTGGGACTCCAGCTGGCCAGACTCAGGGTTGGGCTGTGCTCAGGGTCTGACCTGTACACACAACTACCGTCCTGGTTGATCAACAGCAGACCTACACTGGACGGGTACACCTAGAGGGGACACAGGGACATGGAGAGTCACCTAGAATGGATATAGCACCTCAGAACACAGTCATTTGGTAGACTCGTGAAAAGAAGCTTGGATCTTCTCCTCCAATGCGCTCTACATTTTGAGAAGGAGGTGGGAAGAGGACGGGAGGAATGGAGGAGGGACTTTTAGCATTCACCCCCGGTTTCTCTTACGTGGTAGGCTCCGTTGCAGGTGGCGGTGACGACGCTCCCGTCTCCAAAGAACACTTTGCAGGACCTGTCCTCGCTGAACATGGCTACCGTGGCAAACCCCAGCCGCTCCACCATCACCACCTTCTCCTTATGACAGACACTGCTGCTGGACCTCTCCCCTGGTAACACAACGTATACATTATCACACCACGCACCGTCCTTCCTACACACACTGTTGTCTCTGTCCTGGTAACACAACGTATACATTATCACACCACGCACCGTCCTTCCTACACACACTGTTGTCTCTGTCCTGGTAACACAGAATACACACTACTACTGTATCAGACCAGGTAGCAGTTAGTAGCATAGCCTTTAACCTGTGTTAATGTGTTGATGGGACCAGCCACAGAGAGTCACTCTCTCCTGGTACAGGGTTAGAGTTAGGGTTAGGGGTGTTGGGTACCTGTGTTAATGTGCTGATGGGACCAGCCACAGAGAGTCACTCTCTCCTGGTACAGGGTTAGAGTTAGGGTTAGGGGTGTTGGGTACCTGTGTTAATGTGCTGATGGGACCAGCCACAGAGAGTCACTCTCTCCTGGTACAGGGTTAGAGTTAGGGTTAGGGGTGTTGGGTACCTGTGTTAATGTGTTGATGGGACCAGCCACAGACAGCCTCTCTCTCCTGGTACAGGGTAGTGATCCTGGTTCCGTCTGCATGGTCCACGATCACCGTCCCGTCTCTGTCCAGCACAGATATCACCTTGTCCTCCCGCGTGATCACAACCTGCTCACACAGACAAGGCAGAAGAGCTACTTTTACATATCACACGTCTAGGAAGTCAAAATGTTGAAATCTGCAAAAGTAGCAAGAAAACTAAACTTTATTAACAACCACGTTGTTAGCAACCATGTTGCTGGTTGGTATGCTCACAGTTTGACTGACAGGGTCTGTGGCTCTGAAGGCCAGGACGGGGCCAGGGTCTGTGGTCTGGTCCCCCATGGTGGCTACTCTGTGTCCGGAGGGGCTGGTTGTGGTCCAACAGACCCCCTGTCTGGCCTGGGTCTGGCCTGACGACCTCTGGTCCTCCCTGGGCTCGGGGTCACTTTGACTCTGGTCAGCCCCCAGGCTCTGCTTGGAGCCCAGCTTACCTGCTCACACACATAACTCCTCATCTCTCCTTTCCCTTAGTCAAGCACCGACACTCAACAACACTAAAGGTTGTGAAGCCAATAGATTTCAGACTGACACAGTACAAGTCTAATAGGAAGACACTTCAAATATATCAAAGACCAAAGGATATAGATGAAGGTCCATATCATTTGTTGGAGATGTGTTCACCCTTCTTGTCCTTGCTGTCTTTTCTCTCTGGTGTCTGAGTCTCCTTCACTACCTCGTCCTCCTTAGCAACGGGTTCAGGAGGAGAGGAGATGATGGGTCCGGACTTTGTACTGGTACTGACGGAACTGTCTGCAAACAGCACCTACACACAGACAGGGAGGAGCTTAACGTGTGTGTGTGTATGTGTATGTGTATGTGTGTGTGTGTGTATTCTGTTTACCAGTACCTGTGTTGATCCGTCTCTCATGTACTTGACCACGGTGCCCTGACCAGTGATGACCCTAGACAGCTCACTGTGTAACGATGGGTCTGTGAGGTGAAGCTCTCTACTGTCACTGCAGTGTAGGGGGAAACTCTGTCTCACCAACACACACTGACCCTCTGGAGTACTGCCTACAGTACACAAAACTACAGTTACACAAACACTGTATGGACACACACACAGAGAGACACACACAGACACACACTGACCGTCTGTATCATCACTGAGGAACTGCAGCAGCAGACCACTGGGGGTGGAGACGTTTAGTCTCTGGAACGGAGCACTGCCAGGTAATGCTGCCTGACTCTCACTCTCTCTGGTCTGGCAGGGGACAACACAGCCAACAACATCAAGGGAATTATAGACAGCAGGTAGGTAAATAGAAAGAAAATAGATGATAAGAATATAACGTTGTAATATTGATATCAATGATATTACATTATCAACAACAAAACACTAACTGAACAGATGCTGTGGAAACTAAATGCATCTGTTTGTGACGGTCGATAGTCTGGATTCACCTGCTCCTTTTCCTCTCTGGGTGTTGGGGACTTGTTGGTCTCTCTGGGCGGCTCCACCCCCTTGGAGCTGTGGGAGGAGTTGAGTTTCTTATTGGAGAATGAGGAGGAGAGGAGGGTCGAGGGGGCGGGGGAGAGACTGGAGTCTGTGGGCATGTCCAGATCAGAGTCCTGACCAGCCTGCATCTCACCTACAGACACGTCAACAACCAGACAGTCACATTAAAGGTAGACTCAGCGATAAGACATCACCACACACAACAACATAGGGACCATACTGGGTCCCCATAACAGGAACAGTACACCAAGTGGTTTAATGACAGAGAAACAGACAGAATATGTCAAGACATAATCAGGCGATGATGTTAGGTGTTCACCCTGCTCCCCAGTTGGGCCGTAGCGACTGTAGGAGAGGTGGATGCCGTTGTCCAGCACAGCTGAGAAGGAGCCCAGCCTCACACTCTTATTGGCCGGACTCTGTGTCTCCATGGGGACCGCGTGGTGTCTGTTTGGCTGGGTGATGTGGGTGTAGAAATGATGCTTGTCCTTCATTACACACACTTTGATGAGCGTCGACCCTGGTAACAGAACACATGCTGTGTTTACACAGGCAGACCAATTCTGATCTTTTTTAGACGTATTGGTCTTTTGACCAATCACATCAGATCTTTCAGAGCTGATATGATTGGTCAATAGACCAATTAGTGTAGAAAAGATCAGAATTGGGCTGCCTGTGTAAACACAGCCTTAGAGAAGCAACGCGTGATGAGAGTCGACCCTGGAATCAGAACACATTTAGAGAAGCAACGCGTGATGAGTGTCGACCCTGGAAACAGAACACATTTAGAGAAGCAACGCGTGATGAGCGTCGACCCTGGAAACAGAACACATTTAGAGAAGCAACGCGTGATGAGCGTCGACCCTGGAAACAGAACACATTTAGAGAAGCAACGTGCGAACAAAAGAGAGCGAAAGTGTGTATCGTAATAGTGGTGTGTGTGTGTGTGTGTGTATTCACCCTGCACAAAGTGGATGGTCTCCACCTGGATGTGGCCTCCGTCAGAAGGGTATAGGGAATGGAGCTGGCCTGAGACCTGGATCAGCTGCCCCTCCATGCTGTACCCAGTGAAACCCTACACACACACACATAGTATTATTTAAGGTCAGCATTCTCTTGATATTGTTGCAGCAGATACTTTTTCAATGAAAGACAACATGCCATAAGAGCACATTAAAACATGATCTATCTAGTATCTGCTGTGACTATATCACTATATCTCTTCAACCAGAAAAACTGTTTACAACCACAAAATGTCATTATGAACGTCTAACGCCACATTTTGACTGTTGATTTTAAAGGGTGTTTATAGCCTCACAGTGAAGACGTCGGTAGGCGACTGCAGCTCTGCTCTCTGGCCTCCAGGGGTCCCCACAGCCAGGTCAGGGGTCTTGCTCACGTCCTCCCTGCTCTTCTTAGTGGTCGAGGGGGTGGTTTTCTTGTTCTCCCTGGACGAGTCGGCGCGCTCCGCTCCCTTCCCACCTTTATCTTTCTTAGCTTTCTTCACCTGTTCCTCCTCCTTCTGTCTGCTCTGCTCTATCTTCCACGCCTGGAGAGAGAGCAGTTTGTAGAGAACACGACAAGCACAAACACAATCATTTTATCAGTATGTATGGAAGATATTTCTGAAAATCATGAAATGAATCCCACTATAAAACGGGGTGGGAGACAACAAGACAGAGTACGTACTTTGAGTGAGTATTCTCTGATGTACTGGTCTGGAGGAGGTTCCTCTGGGATAGGAGACTTGGCTGGGGAGGCTTCAGGTGGACAGGGACACAACACTTCCATCACTGGGGGACTGTGGCACTGTAACTACTAGTACTACTGTTAGAATAAGTGCTTTGATGTTTTTCATTTATCGTAATCTATGTATCAACGTTAATGAGTATTTATGTTATACCCCATGGATTTCAGCCTGTATTCATGATGTGTGGGTATCAGTAGAATATGAATGTGAACACTCCACTGCTTCCTTACTTGCAGTGTGTTTTGGTGAGACAGTGTCCTTCTTGGTGCCCTTAGCCGACTCTGTCCTGCCTTTCTCTGAGGAGTCAGACGGGGTGGGCCCTCTCAGTTTGTCTGCCTCTCTCTTGGCCTGCAGAGCTAGCCACTTGTCCTCCTCCTCCTTGGTCCAGTCAGATATAGAGTCTGCCACGTGCTCAAGGTATTTCCTGACAACAGAGAGGGAATGGTGGAAAGCCTTTGGATTTTAATAAATACACTCCCCACCGTAAAAGAAAACTGCATCCAAATCCTAAACAGTACCCACAGTCTAATGTAATCTGTACCTTTATCGTTTTGTAACCCAAAAATAAATCAACTAAATGGGTTTGAAGAAAATATACCTCCAACTGTTAAACAACTGATTTATAGCAAACATGTTTTTTTTTTGTGTTTTTTTACAGCTGTACCTGAACCCGACGTTGGTATGGAGGGCCATGTCCCATAATTCCTTGCACTGGCGCTGAGGGCTCATGGGATTGTGACAGACGATGAACAGGGTGTTGTCCAGACTACCACAGAAGGTGTCCATGCAGCGGTAGGACTGAGAGACAGACTGGAGAATCTAAAGCAAGACAACATGTTGTGTTGTTTCCCTACTGATCACAAACGGTTGCAAAAAGGAGCCAGAAATTAGAAGGTAAATAACTACAATAAATGTGAGTATTGATTAATATAGACCTGGGGAAAGACATTGGCATTGTGGTGCTCAGTATAGTGCCAGTCTCTGAGCGATCGCACCCGGCTTCTCTGGATCTCAGTCACATCTACTACATCAGACAAACTCTCCTCTGATTCATCCTGGTGGAACGCTGCAGAGGAAACATGTTTTATTAGCTATTATTTCAAAGATACAAAGACAGGAACAATAAGATGTATCAGATCATCAACAATAGCCTGGTTGCAGATCTGTTTGTGCTGTCTTGACAACTCCATTGCTATCAGACCAACAGATCTGGTGGTATACTAGTCTGGATTCAGACCAACAGATCTGGTAGTATACTAGTCTGGATTCAGACCAACAGATCTGGTAGTATACTAGTCTGGATACAGACCAACAGATCAGGTAGTTTACTAGTCTGGATTGAGACCAACAGATCTGGTAGTATACTAGTCTGGATTCAGACCAACAGATCTGGTAGTATACTAGTCTGGATTCAGACCAACAGATCAGGTAGTAGACTTGTCTGGCATTCAGACCAACAGATCTGGTAGTAGACTAGTCTGGATTCAGACCAACAGATCTGGTAGTAGACTAGTCTGGATTCAGACCAACAGATCTGGTAGTAGACTAGTCTGGATTCAGACCAACAGATCTTCAGACCAACAGATCTGGTAGTAGACTAGTCTGGATTCAGACCAACAGATCTGGTAGTATACTCATCTGGATTCAGGCCAACAGATCTGGTAGTAGACTAGTCTGGATTCAGACCAACAGATCTGGTAGTAGACTAGTCTGGATTCAGATCAACAGATCTGGTAGTATACTAGTCTGGATTCAGGCCAACAGATCAGGTAGTAGACTTGTCTGGCATTCAAACCAACAGATCTGGTAGTATACTAGTCTGGATACAGACCAACAGATCAGGTAGTAGACTAGTCTGGATTCAGACCAACAGATCTGGTAGTAGACTAGTCTGGATTCAGACCAACAGATCTGGTAGTAGACTAGTCTGGATTCAGACCAACAGATCTTCAGACCAACAGATCTGGTAGTAGACTAGTCTGGATTCAGACCAACAGATCTGGTAGTAGACTAGTCTGGATTCAGACCAACAGATCTGGTAGTAGACTAGTCTGGATTCAGACCAACAGATCTTCAGACCAACAGATCTGGTAGTAGACTAGTCTGGATTCAGACCAACAGATCTGGTAGTATACTCGTCTGGATTCAGGCCAACAGATCTGGTAGTAGACTAGTCTGGATTCAGACCAACAGATCAGGTAGTAGACTTGTCTGGCATTCAAACCAACAGATCTGGTAGTATACTAGTCTGGATACAGACCAACAGATCTGGTAGTAGACTAGTCTGGATTCAGACCAACAGATCTGGTAGTAGACTAGTCTGGATTCAGACCAACAGATCAGGTAGTAGACTAGTCTGGATTCAGACCAACAGATCTGGTAGTAGACTAGTCTGGATTCAGACCAACAGATCTGGTAGTAGACTAGTCTGGATTCAGACCAACAGATCTGGTAGTAGACTAGTCTGGATTCAGACCAACAGATCTGGTAGTAGACTAGTCTGGATTCAGACCAACAGATCTTCAGACCAACAGATCTGGTAGTAGACTAGTCTGGATTCAGACCAACAGATCTGGTAGTAGACTAGTCTGGATTCAGACCAACAGATCTGGTAGTAGACTAGTCTGGATTCAGACCAACAGATCTTCAGACCAACAGATCTGGTAGTAGACTAGTCTGGATTCAGACCAACAGATCTGGTAGTATACTCGTCTGGATTCAGGCCAACAGATCTGGTAGTAGACTAGTCTGGATTCAGACCAACAGATCAGGTAGTAGACTTGTCTGGCATTCAAACCAACAGATCTGGTAGTATACTAGTCTGGATACAGACCAACAGATCTGGTAGTAGACTAGTCTGGATTCAGACCAACAGATCTGGTAGTAGACTAGTCTGGATTCAGACCAACAGATCAGGTAGTAGACTAGTCTGGATTCAGACCAACAGATCTGGTAGTAGACTAGTCTGGATTCAGACCAACAGATCTGGTAGTAGACTAGTCTGGATTCAGACCAACAGATCTTCAGACCAACAGATCTGGTAGTAGACTAGTCTGGATTCAGACCAACAGATCTGGTAGTATACTCGTCTGGATTCAGGCCAACAGATCTGGTAGTAGACTAGTCTGGATTCAGACCAACAGATCTGGTAGTAGACTAGTCTGGATTCAGATCAACAGATCTGGTAGTATACTAGTCTGGATTCAGGCCAACAGATCAGGTAGTAGACTTGTCTGGCATTCAAACCAACAGATCTGGTAGTATACTAGTCTGGATACAGACCAACAGATCAGGTAGTAGACTAGTCTGGATTCAGACCAACAGATCTGGTAGTAGACTAGTCTGGATTCAGACCAACAGATCTGGTAGTAGACTAGTCTGGATTCAGACCAACAGATCTTCAGACCAACAGATCTGGTAGTAGACTAGTCTGGATTCAGACCAACAGATCTGGTAGTATACTCGTCTGGATTCAGGCCAACAGATCTGGTAGTAGACTAGTCTGGATTCAGACCAACAGATCTGGTAGTAGACTAGTCTGGATTCAGATCAACAGATCTGGCAATATACTAGTCTGGATTCAGACCAACAGATCAGGTAGTAGACTAGTCTGGATTCAGACCAACAGATCCGGTAGTAGACTAGTCTGGATTCAGACCAACAGATCTGGTAGTATACTAGTCTGGATACAGACCAATAGATCAGGTAGTAGACTAGTCTGAATTCAGACCAACAGATCTGGTAGTAGACTAGTCTGGATTGAGACCAACAGATCTGGTAGTAGACTAGTCTGGATTCAGACCAACAGATCTTCAGACCAACAGATCTGGTAGTAGACTAGTCTGGATTCAGACCAACAGATCTGGTAGTATACTAGTCTGGATACAGACCAACAGATCTGGTAGTATACTAGTCTGGATTCAGGCCAACAGATCTGGTAGTAGACTAGTCTGGATTCAGACCAACAGATCTGGTAGTAGACTAGTCTGGATTCAGACCAACAGATCAGGTAGTAGACTAGTCTGGCTTTCAGACCAACAGATCTGGTAGTAGACTAGTCTGGATTCAGGCCAACAGATCTGGTAGTATACTAGTCTGGATTCAGACCAACATATCTGGTAGTAGACTAGTCTGGATTCAGACCAACAGATCTGGTAGTATACTAGTCTGGATTCAGACCAACAGATCTGGTAGTATACTAGTCTGAATTCAGACCAACAGATCTGGTAGTATCCTAGTCTGGATTCAGACCAACAGATCAGGTAGTAGACTAGTCTGGATTCAGACCAACAGATCAGGTAGTAGACTAGTCTGGATTCAGACCAACAGATCTGGTAGTAGACTAGTCTGGATACAGACCAACAGATCTGGTAGTAGACTAGTCTGGATACAGACCAATGTGTCAGAGTAAAAAAAAAAAAGAAGCTGTTTTTAACACGCAATTGCATTTAGAATTGTTATTTGTTGCGCAATGACTAGGCTTACAAAAGCAGGTTTCACTCCAGTAACCTACAGGCTTTTTGAGGAGCTACTCTGGCGCTGTCTGACAGGTGGTAGGATATTCCTCTCCTCCAACTAGGCTCTGTATGCCGTGCGCCTGTGATAAATAAGATGCATGACGACTAACGAAAATACACACCAATTTAATTCCACTAAATTATACAAATTAACCTATAGACCGATAAGCATGACCGGTCAAATGTATTTTCGGCGGCTAACCGATTAATGGTTAAGCGTTAACATCCCTAGTGTCAGAGTTCATAGCAACATCTGTACCTTGTGTCTTGTTGCTGTGTCTGAGGTAGTTCTTGGCGAAGCTGACAGGGTCGTCCCAGGGCAGGCAGGTAGGTTGAGGGGAACCAGCAGAGGTCAGTAGGCCCCCCTCCTCCAGCTGGGTCAGGGGCATGCTCTCAAACACAAACTGTCTGATCACTCTCTCCACCTCCGGCCAGCTCAGAGACTCTGTATAGACACCCATCAGAACAACACAGGCTGGAACGGAATGGTTTCAACAACATCAAACACATGTGTTTGATGCAATTCCATTTGCTTCGTTCCAGCCATTATTATGAGCCGTCCTCCCCTCAGAGGCCTCCACTGCAGAACACAACACCACACTATATGGATAGGTATAGAGCTATATAGATAGGTATAGAGCTATATGGATAGGTATAGAGCTATATGGATAGGTATAGAGCTATATGGATAGGTATAGAGCTATATAGATAGGTATAGGGCTATATGGATAGGTATAGAGCTATATGGATAGGTATAGAGCTATATGGATAGGTATAGAGCTATATAGATAGGTATAGGGCTATATGGATAGGTATAGAGCTATATAGATAGGTATAGAGCTATATGGTATAGAGCTATATGGACATGTATAGAGCTATATAGATAGGTATAGAGCTATATAGATAGGTATAGAGCTATATGGATAGGTATAGAGCTATATGGATAGGTATAGAGCTATATGGATAGGTATAGAGCTATATGGTATAGAGCTATATGGATAGGTATAGAGCTATATAGATAGGTATAGGGCTATATGGATAGGTATAGAGCTATATGGATAGGTATAGAGCTATATGGTATAGAGCTATATGGATAGGTATAGAGCTATATAGATAGGTATAGAGCTATATGGATAGGTATAGAGTGATATGGATAGGTATAGAGCTATATGGATAGGTATAGAGCTATATGGTATAGAGCTATATTGACATGTATAGAGCTATATTGACATGTATAGAGCTATATTGACAGGTATAGAGCTATATGGATAGGTATAGAGCTATATGGATAGGTATAGAGCTATATGGACATGTATAGAGCTATATGGATAGGTATAGAGCTACAGTGGGGAGAACAAGTATTTGATACACTGCCGATTTTGCAGGTTTTCCTACTTACAAAGCATGTAGAGGTCTGTAATTTTTATCATAGGTACACTTCAACTGTGAGAGACGGAATCTAAAACAAAAATCCAGAAAATCACATTGTATGATTTTTAAGTAATTAATTTGCATTGTATTGCATGACATAAGTATTTGATACATCAGAAAAGCAGAACTTAATATTTGGTACAGAAACCTTTGTTTGCAATTACAGAGATCATACGTTTCCTGTAGGTCTTGACCAGGTTTGCACACACTGCAGCAGGGATTTTGGCCCACTCCTCCATACAGACCTTCTCCAGATCCTTCAGGTTTCGGGGCTGTCGCTGGGCAATACGGACTTTCAGCTCCCTCCAAAGATTTTCTATTGGGTTCAGGTCTGGAGTCTGGCTAGGCCACTCCAGGACCTTGAGATGCTTCTTACGGAGCCACTCCTTAGTTGCCCTGGCTGTGTGTTTCGGGTCGTTGTCATGCTGGAAGACCCAGCCACGACCCATCTTCAATGCTCTTACTGAGGGAAGGAGGTTGTTGGCCAAGATCTCACGATACATGGCCACATCCATCCTCCCCTCAATACGGTGCAGTCGTCCTGTCCCCTTTGCAGAAAAGCATCCCCAAAGAATGATGTTTCCACCTCCATGCTTCACGGTTGGGATGGTGTTCTTGGGGTTGTACTCATCCTTCTTCTTCCTCCAAACATGGCGAGTGGAGTTTAGACCAAAAAGCTCTATTTCTGTCTCATCAGACCACATGACCTTCTCCCATTCCTCCTCTGGATCATCCAGATGGTCATTGGCAAACTTCAGACGGGCCTGGACATGCGCTGACTTGAGCAGGGGGACCTTGCGTGCGCTGTAGGATTTTAATCCATGACGGCGTAGTGTGTTACTAATAGTTTTCTTTGAGACTGTGGTCCCAGCTCTCTTCAGGTCATTGACCAGGTCCTGCCGTGTAGTTCTGGGCTGATCCCTCACCTTCCTCATGATCATTGATGCCCCACGAGGTGAGATCTTGCATGGAGCCCCAGACCGAGGTGATTGACGGTCATCTTGAACTTCTTCCATTTTCTAATAATTGCGCCAACAGTTGTTGCCTTCTCACCAAGCTGCTTGCCTATTGTCCTGTAGCCCATCCCAGCCTTGTGCAGGTTTACAATTTTATCCCTGATGTCCTTACACAGCTCTCTGGTCTTGGCCATTGTGGAGAGGTTGGAGTCTGTTTGATTGAGTGTGTGGACAGGTGTCTTTTATACAGGTAACGAGTTCAAACAGGTGCAGTTAATACAGGTAATGAGTGGAGAACAGGAGGGCTTCTTAAAGAAAAACTAACAGGTCTGTGAGAGCCGGAATTCTTACTGGTTGGTAGGTGATCAAATACTTATGTCATGCAATAAAATGCAAATGAATTACTTAAAAATCATACGATGTGATTTTCTGGATTTTTGTTTTAGATTCCGTCTCTCACAGTTGGAGTGTACCTATGATAGAAATTACAGACCTCTACATGCTTTGTAAGTAGGAAAACCTGCAAATCAGCAGTGTATCAAATACTTGTTCTCCCCACTGTAGATAGGAATACTTGCGAAAGTATTCACCCCCCCTTGGCATTTTTCCTATTCTTCAAGGCAAAACTGCTCCAGCTCCTTCAAGTTGGATGGGTTCCGCTGGTGTACAGCAATCTTTAAGTCATACCACAGATTATCAATTGGATTGAGGTCTGGGCTTTGACTAGGCCATACCAAGACATTTAAATGTTTCCCCTTAAACCACTCAAGTGTTGCTTTAGCAGTATGCTTAGGGTCATTGTCCTGCTGGAAGGTGAACCTCCGTCCCAGTCTCAAATCTCTGGAAGACTGAAACAGGTTTCCCTCAAGAATTTCCCTGTATTTCGCGCCATCCATCATTCCTTCAATTCTGACCAGTTTCCAAGTCCCTGCCGATGAAAAACATCTCCACAGCATGATGCTGCCACCACCATGCTTCACTGTGGGGATGGTGTTCTCGGGTGATGAGAGGTGTTGGGTTTGCGCCAGACAGAGCATTTTCCTTGATGGCCAAAAAGCTCAATTTTAGTCTCATCTGAGCAGAGTACCTTCTTCCATATGTTTGGGGAGTCTCCCACGTGCCTTTTGGTGAACACCAAACGTGTTTCTTATTTTTTTCTGTAAGCAATGGCTTTTTTCTGGCCACTCTTCCATAAAGCCCAGCTCTGTGTAGTGTACGGCTTAAAGTGGTCCTATGGACAGATACTCCAATCTCCGCTGTGGAGCTTTACAGCTCCTTCAGGGTTTTCTTTGGTCTCTTTGTTGCCACTCTGATGAATGCCCTCCTTGCCTGGTCCATGAGTTTTGGTGGGCGGCCCTCTCTTGGCAGGTTTGTTGTGGTGCCATATTCTTTCCAATTTTTAATAATGGATTTATCCATGGGATGTTCAAAGTTTCGGATATTGTTTTATAACCCAACCCTGATCTGTACTTCTCCACAACTTTGTCCCTGACCTGTTTGGAGAGCTCCTTGGTCTTCATGGTGCCGCTTGCTTGGTGGTGCCCCTTGCTTAGTGGTGTTGCAGACTCTGGGGCCTTTCAGAACAGGTGTATATATACTGAGATCATATGACAGATCATGTGACACTTAGATTGCACACAGATGGACTTTATTTAACTAATTATTTGACTTCTGAAGGTAATTGTTTGCACCAGATCTTATTTAGGGGCTTCATAGCAAAGGGGGTGAATACATATGCACGCACCAGTTTTCCGGTATTTATTTTTTATAATATTTTGAAAGTTCATTTCACTTCACCAATTTGGACTATTTTGTGCATGTCCATTACATGAAATCCAAATAAAAATAATTTAAATTACAGGTTGTAATGCAACAAAATAGGCAAAACGCCAAGGGGGATGAATACTTTTGCAAGGCACTGTAGATAGGTATAGAGCTATATAGATAGGTATAGAGCTATATGGATAGGTATAGAGCTATATGGATAGGTATAGAGCTATACGGATAGGTATAGAGCTATACGGATAGGTATAGAGCTATATGGATAAGTATAGAGCTATATACGGTGACCTTCTCCCCTACCTCACCTCGCTGATCAACTCATCCTTGACCGCTGGCCATGTCCCTTCCGTCTTCAAGAGAGCGAGAGTTGCTCCCCTTCTCAAAAAACCAACACTCGACCCCACTGATGTCAACAACTACAGACCAGTATCCCTTCTTTCTTTTCTTTCCAAAACTATTGAGCGTGCCGTCTTTAGCCAACTCTCTTGCTATCTCTCTCAGAATGACCTTCTTGATCCAAACCAATCAGGTTTCAGGACTGGTCATTCAACTGAGACTGCTCTTCTCTGTGTCACGGAGACTCTCCGCACTGCTAAAGCTAACTCTCTCTCCTCTGCTCTTGTCCTTCTAGACCTGTCTGCTGCCTTTGATACTGTGAACCATCAGATCCTCCTCTCCACCCTCTCCGAGCTGGGCATCTCCGGCGCGGCTCACTCCTGGATTGCGTCCTACCTGACCGGTCGCTCCTACCAAGTGGCGTGGCGAGAAGCTGTCTCCGCACCACGTGCTCTCACCACTGGTGTCCCCCAGGGCTCAGTTCTAGGCCCTCTCCTTTTCTCCCTATACACCAAGTCACTTGGCTCTGTCATATCCTCACATGGCCTTTCCTATCATTGCTACGCTGACGATACACAACTAATCTTCTCCTTTCCCCCTTCTGATAACCAGGTGGCGAATCGCATCTCTGCATGTCTGGCAGACATATCAGTATGGATGACGGATCACCACCTCAAGCTGAACCCTGGCAAGACGGAGCTGCTCTTCCTCCCGGGGAAGGACTGCCCGTTCCATGATCTCGCCATCACGGTTGACAACTCCGCTGTGTCCTCCTCCCAGAGTGCGAAGAGCCTAGGCGTGACCCTGGACAACACCCTGTCGTTCTCCGC
Source organism: Coregonus lavaretus (assembly GCF_964263955.1). Classification (NCBI taxonomy): domain Eukaryota; kingdom Metazoa; phylum Chordata; class Actinopteri; order Salmoniformes; family Salmonidae; genus Coregonus; species Coregonus lavaretus. The sequence continues at coordinate 93,299 of NW_028166602.1, forward strand.
CAACATCAAGGCGGTGACCCGCTCCTGCAGGTTCATGCTCTACAACATTCGGAGAGTACGACCCTGCCTTACACAGGAAGCGGCACAGGTCCTAATCCAGGCACTTGTCATCTCCCGTCTGGACTACTGCAACTCGCTGTTGGCTGGCCTCCCTGCCTGTGCCATTAAACCCCTACAACTCATCCAGAATGCCGCAGCCCGTCTGGTGTTCAACCTTCCCAAGTTCTCTCACGTCACCCCCCTCCTCCGCACACTCCACTGGCTTCCAGTTGAAGCTCGCATCCGCTACAAGACCATGGTGCTTGCCTATGGAGCAGTGAGGGGAACGGCACCTCTGTACCTTCAGGCTCTGATCAGTCCCTACACCCAAACGAGGGCATTGCGTTCATCCACCTCTGGCCTGCTGGCTCCCCTTCCTCTGCGGAAGCATAGCTCCCGCTCAGCCCAGTCAAAACTGTTCGCTGCTCTGGCACCCCAATGGTGGAACAAGCTCCCTCACGACGCCAGGACAGCGGAGTCACTCACCACCTTCCGGAGACATTTGAAACCCCACCTCTTTAAGGAATACCTGGGATAGGATAAAGTGTTCCTTCTAACCCCCCCCCCCCCCCCCCAAATTGTAAAGTGGTTATCCCACTGGCTATAGGGTGAACGCACCAATTTGTGAGTCGCTCTGGCTAAGAGCGTCTGCTAAATGACGTTAATGTGCCCTTGAGCAAGGCACTTAACCCTAATTGCTCCTGTAAGTCGCTCTGGATAAGAGCGTCTGCTAAATGACTAAAATGTAATGTAAAATGTAATAGTGATGCACACTCAAGTTTTCTGTTTTTTTTTCTTATTTCTTGTTTGTTTCACAATAAAAAATATTTTGCATCTTCAAAGTGGTAGGCATGTGGTGTAAATCAAATGATACAAACCCCCCAAAAATCCATTTTAATTCCAGGTTTTAAGGCAACAAAATAGGAAAAATGCCAAGGGGGGTGAATACTTTCGCAAGCCACTGTAGATAGGTATAGAGCTATATAGATAGGTTTAGAGCTATATGGTATAGAGCTATATGGATAGGTATAGAGCTATATAGATAGGTATAGAGCTATATATATAGGTATAGAGCTATATGGATAGGTATAGAGCTATATGGATAGGTATAGAGCTATATGGATAGGTATAGAGCTATATGGTATAGAGCTATATAGATAGGTATAGAGCTATATAGATAGGTATAGAGCTATATATATAGGTATAGAGCTATATGGATAGGTATAGAGCTATATGGATAGGTATAGAGCTATATGGTATAGAGCTATATAGATAGGTATAGAGCTATATAGATAGGTATAGAGCTATATATATAGGTATAGAGCTATATGGATAGGTATAGATGTCAGGGTTCAGACAGACGACCAGAGGACCACAATTGCGTCACACCAGAAAGTTTATTAAACTTAAGGGAAAAGGGAAATAGGGAGTGAATGAAGGCTCCAGGGGTAACAGGGATCCCGTCCAATGTGCTGGGTCTGTGCCCCCCCCAGTGGCAGCGATGCGTCCTATGAAGCCGGTGGTGGGTGGTCCAGAAGTCCTGGGGGGGGGAGACACAGACACAACAGGGCGGAATGAAACAAGGCAGCAGTACAGTTCAAGGGAAATCCAAAATACGTAGTAGCAAGGCAGAAGGCTGGTCAGAGTTACCGGGATTGAAGAGTAGTCAGGAGTCGTAATGGCAGAAGCAGGTCTGGATCTCCTGAGGCAGAAGAGAATCCAAAAAACAGGCAGGTCCGGGGTCACAAAACCAGGGTGAGCCAGAAGCGCGAGCAAACAGGTTCCGGGTGTGAGCTTTGCAGACGATCTGACACCGGAGAGCTGAAAGACAGGGCCTTAAATACTGGGAGAGGTAGTGGGTAATGCAGCGCAGCTGGCAGAGTAATTAGAGCAGAGCAGAGCAGGGACAGGTGGAGCTAGTTAGGCTGAGTAGAGAGAGTGGTGAGCAGAGTGGAAGAAAATTAAGGTGGTAACCCGGTGGAGTGAGAGGCCCATGACAGAACCCCCCCCCCAAGGGACGGCCCCAGAAGTCCCAAGAGCAACACCACGCCGGGCGGGAGGAGGGGAGCCGGAGGAGGGCTAGAACTCCTCCGAACGGTCCGAGTGAACGTCCTCATCCTCGGAGGAAGCCGGAGGGCCGTGGTCGGGAGATGGGACAGGTCCCGAGACAGGATCAGGCACAGGACAGGAAGCCGAGCGGGCAGGACGGTTAGGGACCCCTCTGGGGCGGCCCCTACGGATTGCAGGTTGATCAGGATGCCGTTGGTGGAAAGCGGTGATGAGAGTCCTATCCACAATCCGACTAGCTGGCACCCAGGTCCTTTCCTCAGGTCCATAGCCCTCCCAGTCAATGAGGTACTGGAGACCCCTACCCCTCCGTCTGGACCGAAGCAGGCGGCGGACGGTGTAAACCAGACCACCATCGACGAGCCGTGGAGGAGGAGGACCAGGCGCAGCAGGGACCAGCAGACTCTCATGGATGGGCTTAATCTTAGACACATGGAAAGTGGGGTGCACCCTCAGGGAATTAGGCAGTTGGAGCCGGACAGCAGTTGGGCTAATCACTCTTATGATAGGGAATGGGCCAATGAACCGAGGTGCCAGCTTCTGCGACTCCACCCTGAGTGGCAGGTTCTTCGATGACAACCACACCCTTTGACCAACATGGTAGGTGGGAGCAGGAATTCTCCGACGGTTGGCCCCGGTAGTGTAGCTGGCAACGGATCTGAGGAGTGTGGCTCGGGCTTGTGACCAGGTGCGGCGACATCGACGGGCAAAAGCAAGTGCAGATGGGCAAGTAACCTCCTCTTCCTGGCTGGCAAATAGAGGAGGCTGGTATCCATAAACACATTGGAAAGGGGACATACCGATGGCAGAGCAGGTCAGAGAATTGTGTGCGTACTCCACCCATGTCAATTGCTGCGACCAGGAGTGGGGGTTGCGTGAAGTCATGCATCGCAGTGCCTTCTCGAGCTCCTGATTAGCCCGCTCTGACTGCCCATTGGATTGGGGATGGAATCCGGAAGTCAGACTGACTGTGGCTCCCAGCAGGTGACAGAACTCCTTCCAAAAAGCGGAGGAGAATTGTGGACCACGGTCAGAAACTACATCCTTTGGCAGTCCGTGGATCCGGAAGACGTGTTCCAGGACCACCTGGGCGGTCTCCTTGGCGGTTGGGAGCTTGGGGAGGGGAATGAAGTGTGCCATCTTGCTGAAACGGTCAACGATGGTGAGAATGACGGTCATGCCACTTGAAGGGGGCAGCCCCGTGACAAAGTCAAGGGCGATGTGAGACCAGGGACGTCTGGGCACAGGCAGGGGCTGCAGCAATCCGGCTGGGGGCTGGCAGGACGACTTGTGTTGGTTGCAGATGGGGCAGGCTTGGACGAATTCCCGTACATCCTTCCTCAGAGAGGGCCACCAGAACCTCTGGGCGAGCAGGTTGTAAGTGCGGGTGGAGCCAGGGTGACAAGCTAGGCGGGAGTCATGTCCCCACTGAACGACCTGGGACCTCAGGTCTTCGGGGACAAAAAGGCGGTCAGCTGGGCAAGTGCTGGGACCTGGCTGGTTACGGAGAGCCTCCAGCACCTGTTCCTCAACAGCCCAGGTCAGAGCTGCAACGATGCAGGGACTTGGCAGAATCGACACAGGGTCCTTGGAGGGGGTGTCATCCTTCTGGAATTGACGGGAGAGGGCGTCTGGCTTGGTGTTGCGTGATCCAGGCCGGTATGACAGAGTGAAATTAAACCTGGTGAAGAACAGGGCCCAGCGGGACTGCCTGGAGTTCAACCGTTTGGCCGTGCGGATGTACTCCAAGTTCTTATGATCGGTCCAAACGAGAAATGGAATGGTGGACCCCTCCAGCCAGTGACGCCACTCCTCCAAGGCAAGCTTCACAGCCAGCAGCTCACGGTTCCCTATGTCGTAATTGCACTCAGAGGGGGACAACCGACGTGAGAAAAAGGCACAGGGATGGAGCTTCCTATCCTCCGCAGCCCACTGAGAAATCACAGCACCAACTCCCACATCCGAGGCGTCCACCTCCACAATGAATTGCCGGTCCACATCAGGCATCTGGAGGATGGGAGCGGAGGTGAACCTCACCTTGAGGGTACTGAAGGCTTTGTCGGCTGCTGGGGTCCAGGTGAAGGGTTGCTTGGTGCTGGTTAGAGCAGTGAGAGGGGCAGCAACGGTACTGTAGTTCCGGATAAACTTCCTATAGAAGTTAGCAAACCCCAGAAACTGTTGCAGCTTCTTTCTGTTCTCCGGAACTGGCCATGAAGTGACTGCTGATACTTTGGCAGGATCCATTTGGATACTTCCCTCTGCCACTATGTACCCCAGGAAGGCCACTGTCTTGACGTGAAACTCACATTTCTCTGCCTTGGCGTAGAGGGAATTCTCCAGAAGACGATGAAGGACTTGCTGGACATGGCGGGTGTGTTCAGACAGGTTTCTGGAGTAGATTAAGATGTCATCCAGGTAAACGAAGACAAACTTGTTTAACATGTCCCGCAGTACATCATTCACTAGAGCCTGGAACACAGCAGGAGCATTGGTGAGGCCAAAAGGCATAACCAGATACTCGTAGTGGCCTGTTGGTGTATTGAATGCGGTTTTCCATTCATCTCCCTCCCGGATCCGCACTAGGTGGTAAGCGTTTCTGAGATCCAACTTGGTAAAAACAGTGGCTCCCTGGAGCAACTCAAAAGCAGAGGTGAGCAGAGGCAGAGGGTAACGGTTTTTCACTGTGATGTCGTTGAGTCCCCTGTAGTCGATGCAGGGGCGAAGAGATCCGTCCTTCTTCCCCACAAAGAAGAAGCCAGCACCAGCAGGAGATGAAGATGAACGGATTAATCCTGCGGACAGAGAGCCATTGATGTAGTCCTCCATGGACTTTCTTTCAGGAGCAGACAACGAATAAAGACGACCCTTTGGAGGAGCTGTTCCAGGGAGGAGGTCGATGGCACAGTCGTACGGTCGGTGAGGGGGCAGAGATGTGGCTCTTGCTTTGTTAAACACCTCTCTGAGACCATGGTAGCATTCTGGGACATTGGAGAGGTCAGGAGCGGAGTTAGTAGGTACTGGCCGAGGGGGTAGTGCGGCAGCAAGCAGGCAGGTTCGGTGGCAGTCCTCTCCCCACTCCCTGATCACCCCGGTCACCCAGTCGAGCTGAGGGTTGTGCCGGCGGAGCCATGGGTAACCCAGGATGAGGGGTTGGCCTGGAGAGGGGAGCAGGTGAAACTGGATAGTTTCTTGATGGTTTCCGGACAGACCCATCGAGACCGGGGCCGTGACATGAGTGACCGATCCGAGTAAGTGTCCGTCCAGTGCCCGGGCAGGAATAGGAGGTGTCAAACGGAGGTTCTCCAGTCCCAGTTGGCGTGCCAGCTTGATGTCCATTATGTTGGCTTCGGCGCCAGAATCCACCAGAGCAGCCAGGGTGTGAGTTGAGTCAGAGAGGCGGAGGTGAACTTGCAGCAGGGGTTTGCGGTCGGAGGACTGGATGGTCATTGAACTCAACCGGACTCCCCCTATGCCCGGTGAGCTTCGGCCCTTTAAAGGGCAGGTTACCACACGATGTCCATCACCTCCACAATAGAGGCAGAGGTTTGAGGTGAAGCGGCGCTGGCGCTCTGCAGGAGTGAGAGAGGCTCGCCCAATCTCCATAGGCTCAGACTGATCAAGCTGACCTGGGTGAGTGGCAGTAGATGACAGGAGCCCAGTCGGATCTCTCCGAATGCCGGTAGTAGGTGGACCTTGGCGCCCCCTCTCACGACGACGGGTCTGTATCCTTCTGTCGATCCTGACAGTCAGTGCGATGGCTTCATCAAGAGTGGAAGGCAGTTCATGGGAGACCAACTCGTCCTTGATATAGTCAGCCAAACTATGGAAGAACGCGTCCACCAACGATGGTGTGTTCCAAGAACTTCGTCTAGCCAGGGTTCGGAAGTCGATGGAATGGTCTGCGACTGTACGTCTGCCTTGTCGAATACTGAACAGTTCACGAGACGCCTCTGCGGTGGGTGAATCCAGGTCAAACACCTTCAGCATCTCCTCAGCAAACAGGTCGAAGGTTGCACATGCGGGGGTTTGACGTTCGAACTCTGCTGTTCCCCAGAGTCGAGCTCGGCCCGTCAGGTGAGTGATGGCATACCCAACTTTAGCCCCCTCCGTGGCGAAGGTCCTTGGCTGCAAGGAGAACTGAAGTCGGCAGCTAGTCAGGAATGGCCGGACCTGGGTTGAATCGCCGTTGAACCGCTCGGGGTTTCCAATCTTGGGTTCCGGAGCAGCGGCTGCAATGACCGGGGCAGGTAACTCGGGGGCAGGGCTGGTGGGCAGACTGGCTGGGGTAAGGTTGGTGAGGAGTTGAATGATCATGGCGAGTTGTTGTTGCTGCTGCTGGAACTGCTGCTCATGCTCATCGGTTTCCATGTCGGGGAAAGTGTGCGCTGAGTCCATAATGGTCAGATCGTACTGTCAGGGTTCAGACAGACGACCAGAGGACCACAATTGCGTCACACCAGAAAGTTTATTAAACTTAAGGGAAAAGGGAAATAGGGAGTGAATGAAGGCTCCAGGGGTAACAGGGATCCCGTCCAATGTGCTGGGTCTGTGCCCCCCCCAGTGGCAGCGATGCGTCCTATGAAGCCGGTGGTGGGTGGTCCAGAAGTCCTGGGGGGGGGAGACACAGACACAACAGGGCGGAATGAAACAAGGCAGCAGTACAGTTCAAGGGAAATCCAAAATACGTAGTAGCAAGGCAGAAGGCTGGTCAGAGTTACCGGGATTGAAGAGTAGTCAGGAGTCGTAATGGCAGAAGCAGGTCTGGATCTCCTGAGGCAGAAGAGAATCCAAAAAACAGGCAGGTCCGGGGTCACAAAACCAGGGTGAGCCAGAAGCGCGAGCAAACAGGTTCCGGGTGTGAGCTTTGCAGACGATCTGACACCGGAGAGCTGAAAGACAGGGCCTTAAATACTGGGAGAGGTAGTGGGTAATGCAGCGCAGCTGGCAGAGTAATTAGAGCAGAGCAGAGCAGGGACAGGTGGAGCTAGTTAGGCTGAGTAGAGAGAGTGGTGAGCAGAGTGGAAGAAAATTAAGGTGGTAACCCGGTGGAGTGAGAGGCCCATGACAATAGAGCTATATGGATAGGTATAGAGCTATATGGTATAGAGCTATATAGATAGGTATAGAGCTATATAGATAGGTATAGAGCTATATAGATAGGTATAGAGCTATATATATAGGTATAGAGCTATATGGATAGGTATAGAGCTATATGGATAGGTATAGAGCTATATGGATAGGTATAGAGCTATATAGATAGGTATAGAGTTATATGGTATAGAGCTATATAGATAGGTATAGAGCTATATAGATAGGTATAGAGCTATATGGTATAGAGCTATATGGATAGGTTTAGAGCTATATGGTATAGAGCTATATGGATAGGTATAGAGCTATATAGATAGGGAGACCCATGGGGCGGCGCGCACAATTGGCCCAGCGTCGTCCAGGGTAGGGGAGGGATTTGGCCGGCAGGGGATGTAGCTCAGTTGGTAGAGCATGGCGTTTGCAACGCCAGGGTTGTGGGTTCGATAAAATAATGTATGCACTAACTGTAAGTCGCTCTGGGTAAGAGCGTCTGCTAAATGACTAAAATGTAAATGTAAATGTATAGAGCTATATGGATAGGTATAGAGCTATATGGATAGGTATAGAGCTATATGGATAGGTATAGAGCTATATAGATAGGTATAGAGCTATATGGATAGGTATAGAGCTATATGGATAGGTATAGAGCTATATGGATAGGTATAGAGCTATATATATAGGTATAGAGCTATATAGATAGGTATAGAGCTATATGGATAGGTATAGAGCTATATGGATAGGTATAGAGCTATATGGATAGGTATAGAGCTATATATATAGGTATAGAGCTATATGGTATAGAGCTATATGGATAGGTTTAGAGCTATATGGTATAGAGCTATATGGATAGGTATAGAGCTATATAGATAGGTATAGAGCTATATAGATAGGTATAGAGCTATATGGATAGGTATAGAGCTATATAGATAGGTATAGAGCTATATGGTATATAGCTATATAGATAGGTATAGAGCTATATGGTATAGAGCTATGTGGATAGGTATAGAGCTATATGGATAGGTATAGAGCTATATGGTATAGAGCTATATAGATAGGTATAGAGCTATATAGATAGGTATAGAGCTATATAGATAGGTATAGAGCTATATAGATAGGTATAGAGCTATATGGATAGGTATAGAGCTATATGGATAGGTATAGAGCTATATGGATAGGTATAGAGCTATATAGATAGGTATAGAGCTATATGGTATAGAGCTATATGGATAGGTTTAGATTTATATGGTATAGAGCTATATGGATAGGTATAGAGCTATATGGTGAAAACTTGACTCAGTCTAGGGGAAGGGGAAGTAATGACCATATTATTAAACCCATCAGATTCTTCAGATCTACGGGACTGCCTAGAGAGTCAGAGGTAGGGGTCTATCTGGAATTCAGCATTTCACTCTGCTGATCTAACAGAACACCATATTGGTAGTGATAGCAGAGTATGGAACATCTCCTTCCTTATAAAGTAGCCCAGTGCTCAGACTCTCCCAGACAGCTAAATATTTACCCTATTTCTTCTGTCTAACTCTCAGTCTCCTCTCTAAGATCATGGAGAATGTATTCATCCCACCAGACAGTAGCAGTATCAACCCACTGGGCACACACTGGTTGAATCAATGTTGTTTACACATCGTGGAATAGACGTTGAATCGACGTCTGTGCCCAGTGGGTAGTCTCATCCCCAGCCCAGAACCAACCAGCCAGGGTGATAATTTAACAGCATCCCACCATCTGTTGGTCTTTAGTGGGACTGTGCTTTGTAATTACCTAGACTAAATACAGGTTGGGCTGCAATAATAACACTACTCAGCACACCTGAGCCACAATGCATGAAGTCAATCTGGCTATCACGCTAAATTGGTCTGCATAAAATTCCATAGGCTATAAAAACGCAGAGAGCCGTGACTGTGTGTGTCTGTGGTGTGTGTGTGTGTGTGTGTGTGTGTGTCTGTGTGTGTGTCTGTGTGGTGTGTGTGAGTGTGTGTGTGTGTGTGTGAGTGTGTGTGTGTGTGTGGGTCTGTGTGTGTGTGGGTGTGTGTGTGTGTGTGTGTGGCTGTGTGTGTGTCTGTGTGGTGTGTGTGAGTGTGTGTGTGTGTGGGTGTGTGTGTGTGTGTGTGTGTGTGTGTGTGTGTGTGTGTCTGTGTCTGTGTGGGGTGTGGGTCTGTGTGTGTGTGGGTGTGTGGGGTGTGGGTCTGTGTGTGTCTGTGTGGCTCTGTGAGTGTGTGTCTGTGTGTGTGCGTGTTTTGTATATGTGTGTGAGTCTCTGTGTTCTCTCCTCACCGTCGGTGCAGTAGTGCGTGAGCTCCTGGATGCGGGCCAGTCTGGTTCTATTTCCACTCAGGGGGCGGACGGAGCAGAGAAGATTCCACACTGGAGAGTTTCTCATCATCTCTTTCTCTGTCTTCACCACATCAAAGCTGTTATGGACCTGGTATAAAACAATACAACACATACCTCATAGACCGTACCTGGAGGATACAGCTGCTGCTAATTAGAGTGTGTGTGTGTGTGTGTGTGTGTGTGTGTGTGTGTGTGTGTGTGTGTGTGTCTCACAGGCAGGTGGTGCAGTCTCAGGGCTCTCTCGTCATGACAGTTGATCAGTAGAGGTCTCTGGTGCTCAGTCTTCTGCTGGGTGTTCTCCACAGCACCAAACGTCTCCCTCAACTTCTACCAATAAATACATCATACATTAATACTCTGTTATGCAGGTCTATACACTGAGTGGACAAAACATTAGGAACACCTTCCTAATATTGAGTTGCACCCCCCACCCCCCCCAGCTTTGCCCTCAGAACAGCCTCAATTCGTCAAGGCATGGACTCTACAAGGTGTCAAAGGCGTTCCACAGGAATGCTGGCACATGTTGACTACAATGCTTCCCACAGTTGTGTCAAGTTGGCTGGATGTCCTTTGGGTGGTGGACCATTCTTGATACACACAGGAAACTTTTGAGCATGAAAAACCCAGCAGCGTTGCAGTTCTTGACACAAACCAGTGTGCCTGGAACATATTACCATACCCTGTTCAAAGGCACTTACATATTTTGTCTTGCCCATTCACCCTCTGAACGGCACACATACACAATCCATGTCTCACATGTCTCAAGGCTTAAAAATAATTATTTAACCTGTCTCCTCCCCTTCATCTACACTGTATTGAAGTGGATTTAACAGGTGACATCAATAAGGGATCATAGCTTTCAGCTGGATTCACCTGGTCAGTCTATGTCATGGAAAGAGCAGGTGTTCTTAATGTTTTGTACACACACAGTTCCCTGGGTTAGGGTCATAATCTCGGTACTGAAAATATTAGCCTCAACTCAAGTCAACTTTGAGGTCCAGAATGACCAAATACACAGTAACAGATTACAGGTACATTGTGTGGCACAGCAATGAAACCATCCTATACTGGGGAAAGGGAAAACTCCAACTAGCAGTGTATTTGCAGTATAATAGGTAAAGAGGGTCATGATGTAGTCTACAGTAATGTACCTTCTTCTCCTGGTCTGAGCGGGGCAGAGAAATGACAGCAGACAGCATGTAGTCTGCCAGGCTCTTCTCCAAGCTGTAAAGTCCCTTCTCGGAGCCTGCTGCAGACAGGGGAGGGCTGTCCTGCTCGGTGGCCACCACCTGAACACACACAGAGTCAACTAGAGGAGCTCAACCATTCATCCTCAGGATTCTCTATTTGTCCACCATATACAGTGCATTCGGAAAGTATTCAGACCCCTTGACATTTTCCACATTTTGTTACGTTACATCCTTTTCTAAAATGGATTAAATTGTTTGTTTTCCTCATCAATCTACACACAATACCCCATAACGACAAAAAAACGAAATGTATAAAAAAATAAAACTTTAATATCACATTTACATAAGTATTCAGACCCTTTACTCAGTACTTTGTTGAAGCACCTTTGGCAGCGATTACAGCCTCGAGTCTTCTTGGGTATGATGCTACAAGCTAGGCACATCTGTATTTGGGGAGTTTCTCCCATTCTTCTCTGCAGATCCTCTCAAGCTCTGTCAGGTTGGATGGGGAGCATCGCTGCACAGCTATTTTCTGGTCTCTCCAGATATGTTCGATCGGGTTCAAGTCCGGACTCTGGCTGGGCCACTCAAGGACATTCAGAGACTTGTCCCCAAGCAACTCCTGCATTGTCTTGGCTGTGTGCTTAGGGTCGTTGTCCTGTTGGAAGGTGAACCTTCACCCCAATCTGAGGTCCTGAGCGCTCTGGAGCAGGTTTTCATCAAGGATCTCTCTGTACTTTGCGCTGTTCATCTTTCCCTCGATCCTGACTAGTCTTCCAGTCCCTGCTGCTGAAAAACATCCCCACAGCATGATGCTGCCACCACCATGCTTCACTGTAGGGATGGTGCCAGGTTTCCTCCAGATGTGATCCTTGGAGTTCAATCTTGGTTTAATCAGACCAGATAATCTTGTTTCACATGGTCTGAGAGTATTTACGTGCCTTTTGGCAAACTCCAAGCGGGCTGTCATGTGCCTTTTACTGAGGAGTGGCTTCCGTCTGGCCACTCTACCATAAAGGCCTGATTGGTGGAGTGCTGCAGAGATGGTTGTCCTTCTGGAAGGTTCTCCCATCTCCACAGAGGAACTCTGGAGCTCTGTCAGAGTGACCATCAGGTTCTTGGTCACGTCCCTGACCAAGGCCCTTCTCCCCCGATTGCTCAGTTTGGCCAGGCGGCCAGCTCTAGGAAGAGTCTTGGTGGTTCCAAACTTCTTCCATTTAAGAATGATGGAGGCCACTGTGTTCTTGGGGACCTTCAATGCTGCAGAAATGTTTTAGTACCCTTCCCCAGATCTGTGCCTAGACACAATCCTGTCTCTGAGCTCTACTGACAATTCCTTCGACCTCATGGCTTGGTTTTTGCTCTGACATGCAATGTCAACTGTGGGACCTTATATAGACAGGTGTGTGCCTTTCCAAATCATGTCCAATCAATATAATTTACCACAGGTGGACTCCAATCAAGTTGTAGAAACATCTCAAGGATGATCAATGGAAACAGGATGCACCTGATCTCAATTTCGAGTCTCATAGCAAAAGGTCTGAATACTTATGTAAATAAGGTATTTCTGTTTTTATTTTCACTTTGTCATTATGGGGTATTGTGTGTAGATTGATGAGGGGGAAAATAAATGTAATCCCTTTTAGAATAAGGCTGTAATGTAACAAAATGTGGAAAAAGTCAAGGGGTCTGAATACTTTCCGAATACACTGTATATATAATGTCTGGAGTGTCTAAGTCAAGGTATGGAGGAGAATGGTGTTTTCTCAACAACAATACTTCAATGTTGACCTCTGAGGGTAAGACAATACACATGCAGTAATACAATGAACCACATGGATAAAACCCAAACAGATCTGGCTGAACAACTGTTATCCTGGTTGACTGTAGTATGGTGATGTGGGGATGATTGTTGGGGCCTGCAGTGGACTACCTGCTCCAGTGTAGTATAAAGGGAACAGAACAGAACCTGCTCCAGTGTAGTATAAAGGGAACAGAAACAGAACCTGCTCCAGTGTAGTATGAAGGGAACAGAAACAGAACCTGCTCCAGTGTAGTATGAAGGGAACAGAACAGAACCTGCTCCAGCATGCAGTGTAGTATGAAGGGAACAGAACAGAACCTGCTCCAGTGTAGTATGAAGGGAACAGAACAGAACCTGCTCCAGTGTAGTATGAAGGGAACAGAACAGAACCTGCTCCAGTGTAGTATGAAGGGAACAGAATAGAACCTGCTCCAGTGTAGTATAAAGGGAACAGAACAGAACCTGCTCCAGTGTAGCATGAAGGGAACAGAACAGAACCTGCTCCAGTGTAGTATGAAGGGAACAGAACAGAACCTGCTCCAGTGTAGTATGAAGAGAACAGAACAGAACCTGCTCCAGTGTAGTATGAAGGGAACAGAAACAGAACCTGCTCCAGTGTAGTATGAAGGGAACAGAACAGAACCTGCTCCAGCATGCAGTGTAGTATGAAGGGAACAGAACAGAACCTGCTCCAGTGTAGTATGAAGGCAACAGAAACAGAACCTGCTCCAGTGTAGTATGAAGAGAACAGAACAGAACCTGCTCCAGTGTAGTATGAAGGGAACAGAACAGAACCTGCTCCAGTGTAGTATGAAGAGAACAGAACAGAACCTGCTCCAGCATGCAGTGTAGTATGAAGGGAACAGAACAGAACCTGCTCCAGTGTAGTATGAAGGGAACAGAAACAGAACCTGCTCCAGTGTAGTATGAAGGGAACAGAACAGAACCTGCTCCAGTGTAGTATGAAGGGAACAGAACAGAACCTGCTCCAGTGTAGTATGAAGAGAACAGAACAGAACCTGCTCCAGCATGCAGTGTAGTATGAAGAGAACAGAACAGAACCTGCTCCAGTGTAGTATGAAGGCAACAGAAACAGAACCTGCTCCAGTGTAGTATGAAGGGAACAGAAACAGAACCTGCTCCAGTGTAGTATGAAGGGAACAGAACAGAACCTGCTCCAGCATGCAGTGTAGTATGAAGAGAACAGAACAGAACCTGCTCCAGTGTAGTATGAAGGCAACAGAAACAGAACCTGCTCCAGTGTAGTATGAAGGGAACAGAAACAGAACCTGCTCCAGTGTAGTATGAAGGGAACAGAAACAGAACCTGCTCCAGTGTAGTATGAAGGGAACAGAACAGAACCTGCTCCAGTGTAGTATGAAGGCAACAGAACAGAACCTGCTCCAGTGTAGTATGAAGGGAACAGAACAGAACCTGCTCCAGTGTAGTATGAAGGCAACAGAACAGAACCTGCTCCAGCATGCAGTGTAGTATGAGGGGAACAGAGGAGGCTTCAGGAGGGATCTGGTCCAGCAGGTCGTTATAGTAACGCATGTCCACATCAGTACTCAGAGCAGCCGGTTCAGGGTCTGCTGACCAAAAGACATCAGTTCCCTGGGTTAGGGTCAATTCACTTTTCATTCAGCTATCAGTTAACTGTAATAATGTACTTGAACTATACATTATAATATCAACTGTCCTACAGTGAGTGTTTGTGAAGCTGTAGAATACCTGGAGGGGTCTCCTCTTGGGCTTGTCTCTTCTTGGACCCAGGTGTCTGAGGCGTTGTGGTCTGAACCGTCTAAGACATGACAGAACATATTCCTCAACATTTTTGCTACATGTAGAAATAGAAAATAGACCTACATGAAATAAAGACAGTATTGTGTACATTCAGTATGGGTTCCTTCTCCATCATCCAGTGTGTGCGTGCATGTGTGTTTGTAGTATAGTACCTCTGCAGGGTTCTCCTGGGTGGTGTGTGCCCCAGCCCTGGTGACAGAGGGCACCTGGACCAGTCTCATGTTGTTGAGGTAGTGTTGATGCTGTCTCCTCCAGTCCAGACAGTCATAGATCAGACACGCCACGTCCTCAAACAGACGTGTCCCAAACCCAAGCTACAACACAACATATTGACATGGCATTTTAAGTATATTCTAAACAATTAACAAAGAAAAAGAAAGACCCGCACACTGCTCTTGCCAATGTTTATTGCTTATGTGTCAGAGTCTCGGCCTTCTCGTCAGAGCTTTGATTGATATCAGAAGAAGAGGAAGAAGAAGAAGAAGAAGAAGAAGAAGAAGAAGAAGAAGAAGAAGAAACAGGAGGAGGAGGAGGAGGAGCAGAAGGAAGAGGAGGAGGAGGAAGAGGAAGAGAACAGGAAGAAGAAGAAGAAGAAGAAGCAGGAGCAGTAGCAGAAGAAGAAGAAGAAGAAGAAGAAGAAGAAGAAGAAACAGGAGGAGGAGGAGCAGAAGGAAGAGGAGGAGGAGGAAGAGGAAGAGAACAGGAAGAAGAAGAAGAAGAAGAAGCAGGAGCAGGAGCAGAAGAAGAAGAAGAAGAAGAAGAAGAAGAAGAAGAAGAGGAAGGCAAGGAAATCACCATAGCCTCTGGGTTATCCTTGTCTTGTGGTGACAGGATCTCTTTAGCGGTGAGACTGAGGCGGGCCACATCAAACAGCTTGGAGAGGGCTGAGCCACTGTTTAGCACCCCTTCCAACTGACCCCAGAACTGCTCCCGCTGTCTTCTCCTAATGTTAGCCTCCGCGTCTACAGGAACACAACAGCAGCATTTAGCTACACAAATCATATCAAAATTAGATTGATTGTTAGATCAAGAGTTAAAATGCCAAATACTGTACTGCCAATATGAAATACTGTCAAATACTGTACTGCCAATTTGAAATACTGTCAAATACTGTACTGCCAATATGAAATACTGTCAAGTAGTGTACTGCCAATATGAAATACTGTAAAATACCTCTGCTGTGCTTGATTCAGGTTACCCTGACCGTACAATGAAACCAGTGGAACAAAAAATTCAAGATCCCAGGCTAAATCAATCGAAACCTCACATTGATGGCAATCTGAGTCTTACCCCCATCCAGGGGTTTGGCATCACTCCCCTCCAGTGATCCCTCTGGCCGGTCTGGTCTCTGTGAGGTCAGCTTGATAACGTTGGACACATGGACCCCCAGGGTGTCCAGCACAGAGACCAGCTGAGCCTGCTGGAAGCCCACCACCAGGACGTAGTGCTGAGGACCATCGTCTGGCTCATCGTCTACACACACACACACACGAAAGCATGTGCGCACACATTCACACATACACAAAAAGAGAGAGAGATGTGAGAGACAGAGAGAGAGAGAGAGAGAGACAGAGAGAGAGAGAGAGAGAGAGAGAGAGAGAGATAGAGAGAGAGAGAGAGAGAGAGAGAGAGAGAGAGAGAGAGAGAGAGAGACAGAGAGAGACAGACAGAGAGAGAAGAGAGAGAGAGAGAGAGAGAGAGAGAGAGAGAGAGAGAGAGAGAGAGAGAGAGAGAGAGACAGAGAGACAGAGAGAGAGAGAGACAACCAACCAGTCTCCCCAACACAAAGTGACAACCAACATCATACTAATGAGCGAACAGTACTCCTATACTGTATGTGTGATCATTGGGACAGAGTCGACTGCTCACCTATGTACTTGTTGGTCTCATCCTCCTCGCCTCTCTTTTTCAGCTTGGTGTCCTTGGTTGGGGCGCTGGGCTCTGACCCTTTCTTCCCCTTGTCACCTTTAGCAGCAGGCTTGGCACCACCTTTGTCTTTGGTTGGGGAGGCATTGCCAGCCTTGCCCTTAGCCTTCTCCTCAGCAGCCTGGGAGAGAGTGGACTAAACTGAGTGGTGCTAATACTGCGGTTCAAATCCGGGTCTCCTCTGTGCCAGAAGACTGCGTTAGCCTGCTGAGCTGAAGCCTAGACATTAACAGGTAGCGCACGCTAGTCTTCATGTCTCAGACAAGGTTACGTATCACGCATGTTACAATACTACTATAACGCTGACTCTATCTGACAATAACATAAAAATTTTTTTTTAAAATATTTCACCTTTATTTAACCAGGTAAACCAGTTGAGAACAAGTTCTCATTTACAACTGCGACCTGGCCAAGATAAAGCAAAGCAGTGCAATAAAAACAACAACACAGAGTTACATATGGGGTAAAACAAAACAAAGTCAAAAATACAACAGAAATACATATATATACAGTGTGTGCAAATGTAGCAAGTTATGGAGGTAAGGCAATAAATAGGCTATAGTGCAAAATAATTACAATTAGTATTAACACTGGAATGATAGATGTGCAAGAGATGATGTGCAAATAGAGATACTGGGGTACAAATGAGCAAAATAAATAACAATATAGGGATGAGGTAGTTGGGCGGGCTAATTTCAGATGGGCTGTGTACAGGTGCAGTGATCGGTAAGGTGCTCTGACAACTGATGCTTAAAGTTAGTGAGGGAGATAAGTGTCTCCAGCTTCAGAGATTTTTGCAATTTGTTCCAGTCATTGGCAGCAGAGAACTGGAAGGAATTGCGGCCAAAGGAGGTGTTGGCTTTGGGGATGACCAGTGAGATATACCTGCTGGAGCGCAGACTACGGGTGGGTGTTGCTATGGTGACCAATGAGCTAAGATAAGGCGGGGATTTGCCTAGCAGTGATTTATAGATGGCCTGGAGCCAGTGGGTTTGGCGACGAATATGTAGTGAGGACCAGCCAACAAGAGCGTACAGGTCACAGTGGTGGGTATTATATGGGGCTTTGGAGACAAAACGGATGGCACTGTGATAGACTACATCCAATTTGCTGAGTAGAGTGTTGGAGGCTATTTTGTAAATGACATCGCCGAAGTCAAGGATCGGTAGGATAGTCAGTTTTACGAGGGCATGTTTGGCAGCATGAGTGAAGGAGGCTTTGTTGCGAAATAGGAAACCGATTCTAGATTTAACTTTGGATTGGAGATTCTTAATGTGAGTCTGGAAGGAGAGTTTACAGTCTAACCAGACACCTAGATATTTGTAGTTGTCCACATACTCTAGGTCAGACCCGTCGAGAGTAGTGATTCTAGTCGGGTGGGCGGGTGCAAGCAGCGTTCGGTTGAAGAGCATGCATTTAGTTTTACTAGTGTTTAAGAGCAGTTGGAGGCTACTGAAGGAGTGTTGTATGGCATTGAAGCTCGTTTGGAGGTTTGTTAACACAGTGTCCAATGAAGGGCCAGATGTATACAAAATGGTGTCGTCTGCGTAGAGGTGGATCTGAGAGTCACCAGCAGCAAGAGCGACGTCATTGATATACACAGAGAAAAGAGTCGGCCCAAGAATTGAACCCTGTGGCACCCCCATAGAGACTGCCATAGGTCCAGACAACAGGCCCTCCGATTTGACACATTGAACTCTATCTGAGAAGTAGTTGGTGAACCAGGCGAGGCAGTCATTTGAGAAACCAAGGCTATTTAGTCTGCCAATAAGAATGCGGTGGTTGACAGAGTCGAAAGCCTTGGCCAGGTCAATGAAAACGGCTGCACAGTACTGTCTATTATCGATCGCGGTTATAATATCGTTTAGGACCTTGAGCGTGGCTGAAGTGCACCCATGACCAGCTCGGAAACCGGATTGCATAGCGGAGAAGGTACGGTGGGATTCGAAATGGTCGGTGATCTGTTTGTTGACTTGGCTTTCAAAAACTTTTGAAAGGCAGGGCAGGATGGATATGGGTCTGTAACAGTTTGGATCTAGAGTGTCACCCCCTTTGAAGAGGGGGATGACCGCGGCAGCTTTCCAATCTCTGGGGATCTCAGACGTTACGAAAGAGAGGTTGAACAGGCTAGTAATAGGGGTTGCGACAACTTCGGCGGCTAGTTTTAGAAAGAAAGGGTCAGATTGTCTAGCCCAGATGATTTGTAGGGGTCCAGATTTTGCAGCTCTTTCAGAACATCAGCTGTCTGGATTTGTGTGAAGGAGAAGCGGGGGGGGGGGCATGGGCAAGTTGCAGCGGAGGGTGCAGAGCTGGTGGCCAGGGTAGTGGTAGCCAGGTGGAAAGCATGGCCAGCCGTAGCAAAATGCTTGTTGAAATTCTCGATTATTGTAGATTTATCGGTGGTGATAGTGTTTCCTAGCCTCAGTGCAGTGGGCAGCTGGGAGGAAGTGCTCTTATTTTCCATGGACTTTACAGTGTCCCAAAACTTTTTGGAGTTAGTGCTACAGGATGCAAATTTCTGTTTGAAAAAGTTAGCCTTTGCTTTCCTAACTGCTTGTGTATATTGGTTCCTAACTTCCCTGAAAAGTTGCATATCGCGGGGGCTATTTGATGCTAATGCAGTACGCCACAGGATGTTTTTGTGCTGGTCAAGGGCAGTCAAGTCTGAGGAGAACCAGGGGCTATATCTGTTCTTAGTTCTGTATTTTTTGAACGGGGCATGTTTATTTAAGATTGAGAGGAAATTACTTTTAAAGAACAACCAGGCATCCTCTACTGACAGAATGAGATCTATATCCATCCAGGATACCTGGGCCAGGTCAATTAGGAAGGCCTGCTCGCTGAAGTGTTTTTGGGAGCGTTTAACAGTGATGAGGGGTGGTCGTTTGACCGCGGACCCGTTACGGACGCAGGCAATAAGGCAGTGATCGCTGAGATCCTGGTTGAAGACAGCGGAGGTGTATTTAGAGGGTAAGTTAGTCAGGATGATATCTATGAGGGTACCCATGTTTACGGATTTAGGGTTGTACCTGGTAGGTTCGTTGATAATTTGTGTGAGATTGAGGGCATCTAGTTTAGATTGTAGGATGGCCGGGGTGTTAAGCATATCCCAATTTAGGTCACCAAGCAGTACGAACTCTGAGGATAGATGGGGGGCAATCAATTCACATATGGTGTCCAGGGCACAGCTGGGGGCTGAGGGGGGTCTGTAGCAAGCGGCAACAGTGAGAGATGTATTTCTGGAAAGGTGGATTTTTAGAAGTAGAAGCTCAAACTTAAAAGGTTCTCTAGGAAAGCTGACTGTTGCCAGGACAATAAGATGACTGATGCTTGTTGATGACTGTCAGGAGTTCCTTCCTACCCTCATCTCTGCGGCTCTCCTCTGCTGGTCGTTGGTCTTGACTCCCAGGAGCTGGAACTTGAGCAGTTTACCCAGCAGGTCACAGGGCAGCTCCTCTCCTGCATCCAGCAGGACCTTGGCTGCCTCCATCACCTTTATAGATAAACAACATACTTGATGTAGAATAGCCAGAAAGTGAGTAGTAGTTCTAATCTATTGTGCAAGACTCTTTCTCTGCTGCTTCCTAAATGTGTCTTTTGAAATGAATAGCCTTTAAAGCCCATTTTACTGAATAATGGGTGCATTACATACCTCATAAAACATGGGTGCATCCTTGGTCTTCTTGATTTTTGGGTTTCCCAGTTCATGGATCTGTGAAGCATTTCATTCAGTGGTTGATTTTATTATTTACTATTACATTTGAGTCATTTAGCAGACGCTCTTATCCAGAGCGACTTACAGTTAGTGAGTGCATACATTTTCATACTGGCCCCCACGTGGGAAACGAACCCACAACCCTGGCGTTGCAAGCGCCATGCTCTACCAACTGAGCTACAGGGGACTCCTACTACTATGCTTGACTGTGAACAATCAGACTTTGTGTTACTGACCTTTTCTAGGGTGGCGTCCCAGGTGACTACACTGAAGAGCCTGCGTAGGGGCTGCTGTACAGCCAGCAGCAGAGCACCGATCAGCTCCTCATCCTCCAGCCTCTCTCCCACCACCAGAGAAATGCTGGCCTTCCAAGTCTCCTAGCATCATCATCATCGTCAGTGATCAGTGAATAACAACAACATAGCCAAGTGACATTGACAAGTCTGTGATAAGTGAAGTCATTCCCTGCTTTTGTAGCTGGCCCCTTAAAGTTTAGTGTGTTCAAGTAATGTTTCACTAGCTAGATATCTAGCTTTACTAAAGTTCTAGCTAGCTAGCTAGCTAAAGTTAGAAAGCTGTTAACGTTAGCTACCTCCTCAAATGGTGCAGTACTGAGTCCAGTTTCCCAAGCCTTGTTTCCAACTGCCGTTGCACCAGCAGCAGACACTGTCCCGCTTTTGACTCTTTTTGGTGGCATTTCCCTACCGTTTTTGGAGAGAAACTAACCTATTGACTTGTATCAAATTGCATTATATTATGAAATCTCTTTAACTTAACGCAAACTAAAACAGCCACTACCAGCTGTTAGCTTGCTAGCTTACGTTAGCTAACACTGCTCCTCTGTGTACAGTCCCCTGACGCTTCGGTTGCTCTTAGCAACAGGTTGAAGGGGCGTGATCAAACAGGGCTCATTAATAGTTGAAGGCTTTTCTTTGGCTCATAGTTTTACCTTTATAAATCAATCAGTTATGCGCAATGAAATCTTACTTTAGCAAAAATGTTATATTATTAATTTATGCCAAAATTAGCCAGAAAACTGATTACTGTATATACCACTACTAATAAACACTTAATCCATGTTAAACTCCCAACACAAAAGACGCAAACACATTTAATCAAATTTTTTAATAAGTTTTTTTCATACAATCATAAGGAGTGACATGGAGAAAAAAGCTTTGCATAGTGAAGCTCTGACAAAGACACAGCCTTGAACCCCCCAGCAGACAGTCTCTAATCCTAGCTCCCTGTGACACAGAGTCCTGCCGGTCACTGGGCCAGACAGGCAGACAGCCAGCCAGAGAGGAACAGACAGAACATTCCATTACAAAAAGGTGAGAACAACTGAAACATGGATGCAACTTTCAAATTGGTCACATTCCATTACAAAAAGGTGAGAACAACTGAAACATGGATGCAACTTTCAAATTGGTCACATTCCATTACAAAAAGGTGAGAACAACTGAAACATGGATGCAACTTTCAAATTGGTCACAATTGGTGGTAGTATGCATGTTGTGTAGTGTTTCTGTGAGTAAAGTAGTAGTGGGTTGGTGTGATGGCTATCGGTTGCTCAGTGATGGTGGTGAATGTGAAGACCATGGAGGTTGAGAGACCCAGACTTGGATGGATAGACTCAAAAGCCCCAATTAAAGCCCCAAAACATTGGTACATTCAGTGCAAATCAGGGGTCTCCAACCTTTTCTAGCATGAGAGCTACACATTTATTTCTAGCTTTCAAATAGGCCCATTCTTCTTCTCTCCCATGCAACTCTTCCCCGGGTCTTTAGTGCACAAGATAAAGTAGTGCACTATATTTTCTGTCAATATACCTGGTAAAATAATGGTTAATAAACAACTCTAAAATCAGTGATTTATTTTCCCAAATTCTGTTCTCAGATTTGTTTTTCCTGGTTTTAGATTTTTCTTGTTTTTCACTCTCAAAATTACAATTGTTCATAGAGAAACAACGAAATTGGCTCTTCTGAGTCCATGTCAATGTTTAAATCACCTCGGAGGACAATTATTTTTAGGTCTGGAAGAAAACTAACAAATGTAGATTTATTTTTGTAATTGTCCTGTAATTGCGCATCTGGCCCTTTAATTGCGCATCTGAGAGGAATGTGCCAGTCTAGCAATGGTTTCTTGCTGCTCATTTCATGGCAAAGTTTGCAAATAACAAATAATAGATACTCATTATATACTTATGCCAAGTAAAGCCTACTTGCAGTAAACATTTAATTGAAAAGGTTTTGTGGAAAGTATTTCTGTCAACTCACAAGATGGTTTATCATGTCTACTGGCTACATATGGCGTGATGGACAAACGCGCGCACCACACAGACAGACAGGGGCAATGTTGCTGGGAATTCATTGGCTAATATTGTAACGTTTGGCTTTTTAAGCCAATAGTGGCTAACCAGGGGTGGGATAATGTCAAAGTTGTGTTGATTATTTAGTAGCTGGATCGCTTGCGGTGTCTGATGCTTGTGAAATTTGTTTATGACAGTTTGTGAAAATTGCAAGTATTTTCAGAACTGTTTGGCGAGCTACTCATAGGTAGGCTGCGAGCTACTTCGTGATCGACCTGTTGGAGACCCCTGGTGCAAATACATAGCCTACACAGGACAGCACAATCATTCATTTGCAGACAGAGAGGGAGTCAGAATGAAAGAGAGGGAGTCAGAATGAAAGACAGGGAGTCAGAATGAAAGAGAGGGAGTCAGAATGAAAGAAAGGTGTACTATCAGTATGAAAGACAGGGAGTCAGAATGAAAGAAAGGTGTACTATCAGTATGAAAGACAGGGAGTCAGAATGAAAGAAAGGGAGTCAGAATGAAAGAGAGGGAGTCAGAATGAAAGAGAGGGAGTCAGAATGAAAGAGAGGGAGTCAGAATGAAAGAGAGGGAGTCAGAATGAAAGAAAGGGAGTCAGAATGAAAGAGAGGGAGTCAGAATGAAAGAAAGGGAGTCAGAATGAAAGACAGGGAGTCAGAATGAAAGAGAGGGAGTCAGAATGAAAGACAGGGAGTCAGAATGAAAGAAAGGTGTACTATCAGTATGAAAGACAGGGAGTCAGAATGAAAGAAAGGGAGTCAGAATGAAAGACAGGGAGTCAGAATGAAAGAGAGGGAGTCAGAATGAAAGAAAGGGAGTCAGAATGAAAGAGAGGGAGTCAGAATGAAAGACAGGGAGTCAGAATGAAAGAAAGGGAGTCAGAATGAAAGACAGGGAGTCAGAATGAAAGAGAGGGAGTCAGAATGAAAGACAGGGAGTCAGAATGAAAGAAAGGTGTACTATCAGTATGAAAGACAGGGAGTCAGAATGAAAGAAAGGTGTACTATCAGTATGAAAGACAGGGAGTCAGAATGAAAGAAAGGGAGTCAGAATGAAAGAGAGGGAGTCAGAATGAAAGAAAGGTGTACTATCAGTAAGTAAACAGTTCTAAGAACTTCTTGCAAGCCATCCCAGCTCATGTACAGTATTACCGTAATGCTCGCATCCACTACAAGACCATGGTGCTTACCTACAGAACAGCAAGAGGAACTGCCCCTCCCTACCTTCAGGCTATGCTCAAAACCTACACCCCAACCCGAGCACTCTGTTCTGCCACCTCAGGTCTCTTGGCCCTCCCACCCCTATGGGAGGGCAGCTCCCGCTCAGCACAGGCCAAGCTCTTCTCTATCCTGGCACCCCGATGGTGGAACCAGCTTCCTCCAGAATCTAGGACAGCAGATTCACTGCCCATCTTCCGAAAACATCTGAAACCCTACCTCTTCAAATAGTATCTTAAATAATCCCCCCCCCCCCCAAAAAAAAAAACATGTAATATCTGCCCTCAGTCTCTCACTGGCCCAAGGATGATGGAAGAGAATGCAGGAAGTTGTTCTATTTCAGTCCCTTCCATTCTGTTAGCTACATTCCACAGGCTCAGGGGATGTGATGGTGGCTGGGTGGGGTCACATCTATGAAACAAAGACACTGGGCGCGTTCCATGTCATCGTTATTGCAGTCGACACATTGCTCAGATGATAGTCCCTCACAACGTCTGGAAAAGTTGTTAACTCTCAGGAACCACGTTAATATGATATACATACAATATAGTAAATCGTCTAAAATGCTCAGCAGCAGAGCGACTGCAATAAAGATCACCTGGAACGCACCCTGAGAGTAGAATATGGTGGTATCAGAAGGCAGACTAAGGTAGAGTATCAAGTGAGCACAAAACAAAACAATGAAAAACGTTTACGTGTTTCTGTTTCTATGACTCTTCCTTCATATTCTCATTACTGCTCGTCTTAAAACTTCCTAGTACTGTAGATACATCTATAAAAAGCACATTTTCTTCCCTCACTTGAAAACCAACATTTCCCCCCCATCAGTCAAAACAGGCAGTGTAATAGCATACGATGGGCATCTATACTTGTGTATGACAACTTCTCTGTCATGAGTCTCTATAAAGCTATAAAATGTCCCTTCACCTTACCATCATCCACACACAGATCATATTATAATTGCATGATGTAGGCCTGTGTGTGTGTCTCGACATGCAGGTTGTTAATCACCATATTTTACTTTCATTATCATGGTCATAGGAACATCTGTCATTGTGTCACAATCCCAAGTCTTGACATAGAACTGTACAGTGTATGAGGCTACATCAGGGTCCCAACCACTATTAAAATAGGAACAGATCAAAACAGCTTATTACATTAGGTGGCAATCAGGATAATGTACAGAAGGATAAAAAGTAGAAGCAAGTTAAAAACAAGCTCAACTAACAAACATGACGGATTTTAAAAGTTCAGATCACCCTCTACTCTGGCAGTGTAGTTCAATGATAAAGCAACGATGACGATCAAAATACTAACAAACAATGAAAACAGCTGAAAGAGAGTGTGTGAGCGTGTGTCTCACATGATGGGAAAGCCAACTCACTGTAATGTCTTTATCTAACAAACCGTAGCTGAGTTTGGTTATTCATGCTAATAGCTTCCCCTGACGTTTGTTAAGAATGAGGCAGCCATTTTGATTTGACAAGTCATCGAGCTACGTACAAAAACGTCAGTACATTCAAAACCATATCATTGTTTGTGGCCGTTACAAAATACATTTTGCGGATAGATGAAAAGCCTGTAGAGATATCCAAGTTTAGCTTCACCACACAGACACCACCGCATCATGATAGGCTACTTCAGTGTTCTGTTCTAGAACACACCTGTCAGAGTGTTCAACAAGGTCAGGTCACAAAGCTGCCTGGACCTTGATTGGTTGATTCTCTCTCTGACAGGGCAGGAGGCGTGGCCACAGCAGATGAACAACACCTGTCTTGTCTTCTTTCTCTCTCCTCTCATCCCCCTCTCCAGGAGCAACACACCTCTTCATAGGAGCGATGTCCTGTGACGTCCACCTCAGCCTCTCCGAGAGGAGCGATGTCCTGTGACGTCCACCTCAGCCTCTCTGAGAGGAGCGATGTCCTGTGACGTCCACCTCAGCCTCTCTGAGAGGAGCGATGTCCTGTGATGTCCGCCTCAGCCTCTCTGAGAGGAGCGATGTCCTGTGATGTCCGCCTCAGCCTCTCTGAAAGGAGCGATGTCCTGTGACGTCCGCCTCAGCCTCTCCGAGAGGAGCGATGTCCTGTGATGTCCGCCTCAGCCTCTCTGAGAGGAGCGATGTCCTGTGACGTCCGCCTCAGCCTCTCTGAGAGGAGCGATGTCCTGTGACGTCCACCTCAGCCTCTCCGAGAGGAGCGATGTCCTGTGATGTCCGCCTCAGCCTCTCTGAGAGGAGCGATGTCCTGTGATGTCCGCCTCAGCCTCTCAGAGATAAAGCAGCTTTGTTTACTTTCCTCTTCAGGAAAAGCTCGACCACCAACGTCCTTACGAGACTCCACTGGAAATCCACATTTTAAATATTAAAATGTGATGAGCCAGTTGGAGTCTCACTCCAAGTCTTGGTTTTTGTTCCTTCATTGCGATTGGTTGGAGGCTTACGAGTCCATCTCTCCCATTGGTCTAATGGAGTAACAAGGGTGTGAGGGTTAGGGTGCTCTCCTTTGGTTTGTGTTGGCAGTGTGTCTAAGTGACCTTAACCGTCACAGGGAAACCCTGGCGTTGTGCGGGGTTGATACCCTCTGATAGACATCAGTCTATTCTCCTCTGTTCAGCTCACTTCAGGAAGGTGAGTGTGTATAAAGTGAGTGTGTATAAAGATACAATAGGGTGCCAGACAGACTAGACAGTCATCCCCTTGAACCCCTTGGGTTCCTCTACCTCTGTGATACTACAGTTCAGAGGTCAGGGTCAAAGGTCGTAGGAGGAGTGGGGGGGTTAAAGGTTAAAGGTGATAGGGGTCATCACTCCAGGCCGAAGGTGCTGGTCTCCTCCACGGCAGTGAGCATCTTCTCGTGCAGCATGGAGAATGAGGGATATGGGGGGAGGTCCAGCCGGTTGAAACAGGTGTGAGCCCTGGAGAGGAGACAACCGCAAACACAGTGAATACAACAACAACAACAACAGTCTCTATAATCCATTTTCATACATTATGCTCAAATTGATAAATGCTGTACTACATTAGTTCACTTAGCCTTACAAGTGAAGTTAGCTCAATAGTTTACCTGGGTAGAGAGGTAACTTTACCCCATTTCTCCACACAGAACCTGCGGGGTCCGTTGCTGCCTCGGAGAGAGGAGAAACCCTCGTAGGGAATACTGGAGGTCCCCGTCACAAACTGACAGAGTAGAAAGAAGAAGGTCGCTGTTACTCACTGTGTGTGTGTGTTTGTATATGTGTGTGTGTGTGTGTGTATGTATATGGGTGTGTGTGTGTGTGTGTGTGTGTATGTATGTGTGTGTGTGTTTGTACGTGTGTGTGTGTGTGTTTGTGTATGTGTCTGTGTGTGTGTGTGTGTGTGTATGTGTTTGTATATGTGTGTGTGTGTGTGTGTGTGTGTGTATGTATGTGTGTGTGTGTTTGTACGTGTGTGTGTGTGTGTGTGTATGTGTCTGTGTGTGTGTGTGTGTGTGTGTGTATGTGTTTGTATATGTGTGTGTGTGTGTGTGTGTGTGTTTGTACGTGTGTGTGTGTGTTTGTACGTGTGTGTGTGTGTGTGTGTGTTTGTGTGTGTGTATGTGTCTGTGTGTGTGTGTGTGTGTGTGTGTGTGTGTATGTGTTTGTATATGTGTGTGTGTGTATGTATGTGTGTGTGTGTGTTTGTACGTGTGTGTGTTTGTGTGTGTGTATGTGTTTGTATATGTGTGTGTATGTGTTTGTATATGTGTGTATGTGTGTGTGTGTATGTGTCTGTGTGTGTGTGTGTGTGTGTGTGTGTGCACCCCCACCTGCAGCAGCCTGAGTCTCTGCTCGTTGTTGAATCTCTCCACCGCCGCCCAGAACCAACGGATCACTATGTGGTTGTCATGGTAACCTGAGGGAGGCAGGAAGACAGACAGACAGACAGACATGAGTCACTCAGTAGCCTGGCTACTTAGGCATAGCTACTTTGGCTTTTTAACCAGACAGCTTGCTAGGGTATACTGTTATATACAACTCTTTCTCTAACAGCTCTTCCTAATTGGAAAGACATTTAAAAACATTTCCTTCTACATCTGAATGGAACAATGCACTATCTTTACTGCTGCCTAAGACCCAGACAGCAGCTCTAAAGGACATTATGAAAAGGGCTATATACATCAAGTTATTGTCTGTGTCTTAAATTACACCCTATTCCCTACATCAGGGTTCTTCAATTCCGGTCCTGGAGGGCCGAAACACCTCTGTTTTTCATCCTCTCCTTCTAATCAGGGGCTAATTCAGACCTGGGACACCAGGTGAGTGCAATTAACTACCAGGTAGAAATAAAAAACAGAAGTGTTTCGGCCCTCCAGGACCGGAATTGAAGAACCCTGCCCTACATAGTGCACTACCTTGGACAAGTAGTGCACTATATAGGGAATAGGGTGTCATTTGGGATTCAGCCATTGGTATACAGTGGGGAGAACAAGTATTTGATACACTGTTGATTTTGCAGGTTTTCCTACTTACAAAGCATGTAGAGGTCTGTAATTTCAGAAAAAAAATCCAGGAAATCACATTGTATGATTTTTAAGTAATTAATTTGCATTTTATTGCATGACATAAGTATTTGATCACCTACCAACCAGTAAGAATTCCGGCTCTCACAGACCTGTTAGTTTTTCTTTAAGAAGCCCTCCTGTTCTCCACTCATTACCTGTATTAACTGCACCTGTTTGAACTCGTTACATGTATAAAAGACACCTGTCCACACACTCAATCAAACAGACTCCAACCTCTCCACAATGGCCAAGTCCAGAGATCTGTGTAAGGACATCAGGGATAAAATTGTAGACCTGCACAAGGCTGGGATGGGCTACAGGACAATAGGCAAGCAGCTTGGTGAGAAGGCAACAACTGTTGGCGCAATTATTAGAAAATGGAAGAAGTTCAAGATGATGGTCAATCACCCTCGGTCTGGGGCTCCATGCAAGATCTCACCTCGTGGGGCATCAATGATCATGAGCAAGGTGAGGGATCAGCCCATAACTACACGGCAGGACCTGGTCAATGACCTGAAGAGAGCTGGGACCACAGTCTCAAAGAAAACCATTAGTAACACACTACGCCGTCATGGATTAAAATCCTGCAGCGCACGCAAGGTCCCCCTGCTCAAGCCAGCGCATGTCCAGGCCCGTCTGAAGTTTGCCAATGACCATCTGGATGATCCAGAGGAGAAATGGGAGAAGGTCATGTGGTCTGATGAGACAAAAATAGAGCTTAAGGAGTGGCTCCGTAAGAAGCATCTCAAGGTCCTGGAGTGCCTAGGCAGTCTACAGACCTGAACCCAATAGAAAATCTTTGGAGGGAGCTGAAAGTCCGTATTGCCCAGCGACAGCCTCGAAACCTGAAGGATCTGGAGAAGGTCTGTATGGAGGAGTGGGCCAAAATCCCTGCTGCAGTGTGTGCAAACCTGGTCAAGACCTACAGGAAACGTATGATCTCTGTAATTGCAAACAAAGGTTTCTGTACCAAATATTAAGTTCTGCTTTTCTGATGTATCAAATACTTATGTCATGCAATAAAATGCAAATTAATTACTTAAAAATCATACAATGTGATTTTCTGGATTTTTGTTTTAGATTCCGTCTCTCACAGTTGAAGTGTACCTATCATAAAAATTACAGACCTCTACATGCTTTGTAAGTAGGAAAACCTGCAAAATCGACAGTGTATCAAATACTTGTTCTCCCCACTGTACATCCTCTGTAATAGGTGTTGCTAATCCAGTCTACCCCCTCCCCTCGTCTCCCCCCACCCCCAGTATCTCCCTCTCCCCGTCTCACCCCTCTCCCCCCTGTCTCTCCCTCTACACATGTCTCCCCTCTCTTCCCCTCCCCCTGTATCTCCCTCTCCCCGTCTCTCCCTCTCCCCCCATCTCCCCTCTCTCCCCCCCTCCCCCCATCTCCCCTCTCTCCCCCCTCCCCATGTATCTCCCTCTCCCCGTCACCCCCGTCTCTCCCTCTCCCCCATCTCCCCTCTCTCCCCCCGTATCTCCCTCTCCCCCCTCTCCCCCCGTCTCCCCTCTCTCCCCCCGTCTCCCCTCTATCTCCCTCCCCCTGTATCTCCCCCCCCCCCCCCCCCCCCCGTCTCCCCCGCTCCCCCCTCCCACCCTCTCCCCCCAGTTCATACCTCCTCTGTAATCTGTGTTGCTCCTCCAGTCTACCAGGTCTATCTCAGCGGTGCCAGCTATCACCAGCTCCAGCTCCCTGGCATCAAACACTGACACCAGCCTGGCATCCACCACCTGCATGGCACAGCACAGGGCATCCAGGTTACAGGGCATCCAGGTTACAAACGATGACCACAACCTTTGTGGTCCTTTGTAGCTCGGTTGGTAGAGCCTGGCGCTTGTAACGGCGCTGGGTTTGATTCCCGGCACCACCCATATGTCAAATGTATGCATGCATGACTGTGAGTCTCTTTGGATAAAAGCTAAATGGCATATATTATTATTATTACAAACACAACAACAACAAACTCAATCCCATTACACAGTCTTCATAATACATTCAACCACACTACAGCCTTTAGCTACATTAGTCTTGCCTAATTTGAATTCAGTTGTTGTTGATGTCTGTGAGCAGGAAGTTGCCCCACTGTGTATGATGATATTGCTGAGTCTACCTTTATCAGAATATGCATCAGGAGATATTTGATGGGATATTTTATTGAGAAAGTCCTTGTTGTAGATCGTACCTCATAGAAGCCCCGGACCAGGCTCTCTGTCTGTTGAACCACTCCTCTCTCAATACGCCACTTCACCATGCGCTCAATGTACTCCTTCTTATTCCTCTCTGACACTGGGATGTTGGCCCCGCCCGGCTTCAGCTCTCTCTCTGTGATCTACACACGCAGTACATACACATAAGCTTTATAACTCACACACACACGCACACACACACACACACACACACACGCACACGCACGCACACGCACGCACACGCACACACGCACACGCACACACACACACCTGTCCGAACACCTCCTCATTGACAGTGAAGGTGAGGTCCAACATGTCCTCGATGTCGTTGTCCTTCATCCACTGGAGACTCTGGTGGAATTCCTCATCCAGATACTCCAGATCACTCAGCTCACATATGCTATAGAATAGAGTAGAATATAATAGAGTAGAGTAGAATATAATAGAGTAGAGTAGAATAGAGTAGAATATAATAGAGTAGAGTAGAATATAATAGAGTAGAGTAGAATATAATAGAGTAGAGTAGAATATAATAGAGTAGAGTAGAATATAATAGAGTAGAGTAGAATATAATAGAGTAGAGTAGAATATAATAGAGTAGAGTAGAATAGAGTAGAGTAGAGTAGAATATAATAGAGTAGAGTAGAATATAATAGAGTAGAGTAGAATATAATAGAGTAGAGTAGAATATAATATAATAGAGTAGAGTAGAATATAATAGAGTAGAGTAGAATATAATAGAGTAGAGTAGAATATAATAGAGTAGAGTAGAATATAATATAATAGAGTAGAGTAGAATATAATAGAGTAGAGTAGAATATAATAGAGTAGAGTAGAATATAATAGAGTAGAGTAGAATAGAGTAGAATATAATAGAGTAAATTGAGTAGAGTAGAATATAGTAGAGTAAAATGGATTTAGGCTTAAAATGTCAGAAAAATACTCTCTAGTTACATATTGTATAGCCCTAAATTCAACACTGGACCTCCAAGCCTGTTTCCACTGCATGTTTTCATTGTTCCCCTCTAATCAGGGACTGATTTAGACCTGGGACACCAGGTGTGTGCAATGAATTATCATGTAGAACAGAAAACTAGCAGGCGCTGGACCTTGTAGGGTAAGAGTTGAATACCCCTAGTGTATACCTATAATTAGACAGTCCAGGTGGTGGATACGTACATGCGCAGCAGGCCTTTGTAGAAGGGTCTAGTGAAGAAGGCATCCAGTAGGTATTGGTGGATCAGAGCCAGGCCCAGGATACGCCCGCTGAAACGGAACCTATACAGGGAAGAAGAGAGAGAAGATACTTAGATTTTTTAGAAATATTATTTCACAGGTCTTCATGTACACAACAGATGTTTTGGCTCGTGGTTTACTCAGTGCATTTCCATTCACCTTATCACCAGGGTTGGGGTCCATTCAAATTGAAGTCACTCAATTCAGGAAATTAATTAGTTACAATTCTAAAATGGAAAAAACGTTTGAAATAAAAAGCTTATCCTTTTCAGTTTATTGAAAAGTAATTGAAAATAGATGCCATTTTTCTATTATTGAATAAGATTTTAAGTTTGCTTCCAGAATTTACTGACTTCAATTCAAAATTGCCCCAATCCTGCTTATCAGCCAACAGACCACTCCAACCCCAAACCCCCTCAGCCTTCAGGTCACTCACCACTCGTGATGGTTGTCTACAAAGGCAGACATGGGGCTGATCTGAACGGTGTAGGTGTCGTTGGCTGAGTACTCAAACAGGCCGTAGTATGGGTTGAACAGCTCTCTAGACACCAGGAAGAAAAACTCTCTGGACGGGCCGCTGTAGTCCAACCTGGAACACATGAATGAAGATACATTAACACACAGATACACAAACAAAGATGTACACATAAATGAAAAGGAACGTTGTAGATAGAAATCTAATGTCTAATGTTATAGAGCAGACAAAGTGCATTTCTAACTTAAATATTCCTCAAATGTTCCATGTTTCATTCTATTGAACCCAGTATCATTCTCCCCAGCTTCTGGAAGAGTAGAGGACAGGCAGTCTGTCTGACTCACCCCTCCTCTCCCACGAAGCTGACGTAGAGCTTGCTCCTCTGCAGGTCTTTACGGGAGTAACACATGACCTGGTTGAAGGCATCCTCCAGGAGATGGTCCCTACGGATGATCAACCTGGGGGTTGGGGGAGGGAGAGACACACACAGGGGGGAACTGGTAAGGGCAGGAGGGCGTGGATGGAGGTTATGAGGGTGGACCACAGAACTAGAATGAGATTCTATTTCTATGGCTGGAACACCAAAGCATATAGCTAGATCAATAACCTATTAATTATTCCACATTACAGTATTCACCCATTAATATTAATCTACAGTACAGTATTCACTCATGAATATTCATCTATATTCCAGTATTATGTTGACGAGAAGAATCCTCCACACTACATACTTTAACTTCCCTGGGCCCTGGCCATAGCCCTTGGTCTCCAGTTTGCGGTAGAAGTTTCGCAGCTTGGCTTCGAAGTCTCGCTTGTAGGGGGCAGGTGCACGGGCATTAGCTCGCTGTGTTCCTGTGGAAATAAAATTTGACAGAGAACGAGAGATGCGTGTGTGCTCCTTACAAACACAGAGCGAGAGAGAGCAAGTGGTTGAGAGTAACATCGAGATGGAGATCGACAGAGAGAGTGAGAGGTAGTAAGAAAGCAAGAGAGAGATCGAGACGAGAGAGGAGAGAGAGAGACAGAGAGAGAGACAGAGAGCGAGAGAGAGAGAGGGAGGAGAGAGAGGAGAGAGAGAGAGAGGGAGGAGAGAGAGGAGACAGAGAGAGAGACAGAGAGCGAGAGAGAGAGCGAGAGACAGAGAGCGAGAGAGAGAGCGAGAGAGAGAGAGAGAGGGAGGAGACAGAGAGAGAGACAGAGAGCGAGACAGAGCGAGAGAGAGAGAGGGAGGAGAGAGAGGAGACAGAGAGAGAGACAGAGAGAGAGACAGAGAGAGAGAGAGAGAGAGGGAGGAGAGAGGAGACAGAGCGAGAGAGAGAGAGAGAGAGAGAGGGAGGAGAGAGAGGAGACAGAGAGAGAGACAGAGAGCGAGACAGAGAGAGAGAGACAGAGGAGAGAGAGACAGAGAGAGGGAGGAGAGAGAGGAGAGAGAGAGAGACAGAGCGAGAGAGAGAGAGAGAGGGAGGAGAGAGAGGAGACAGAGAGAGAGACAGAGAGCGAGACAGAGAGAGAGAGAGAGAGACAGAGAGCAAGAGAGAGAGAGAGAGAGACAGAGAGACAGAGAGAGGGAAGAGAGAGAGACAGAGAGAGGGAGGAGAGAGAGGAGAGAGAGAGAGACAGAGAGACAGAGAGACAGAGAGAGAAAGAGATCAAGAGTAATATTGAGACAGAGAGAGAGGAGAGGGAGAGAGAGAGGAGAGGGGAGGAGAGAGAGGGGAGAGAGGAGAGCAGAGGAGAGGAGAGGGAAAGAGAGAAAGGAGAGGAGAGGAGAGAGAGGGGGAGAGGAGAGAGAGGAAAGAGAAAAAACAAGAGAGAGAGAGAGAGAAAGGGAGAATGGGAGAGAAAGACAGAAGTGAGGTATAGAGAAGCCTTCTCACCAGGTGAGTTCTGTGGGGAGGTCACGGGAGAGCTTCGTGGGGACTGGCAGTAGCTGGGGTGCAGTAAGGCGTGAGGCGGAACATATGACATCACTTCCTCTTCAAACAGGCTGCCAGAGAGAACAAAGAACAGAGAGGAGATGATGTCACTGAGAGCTACAGAGACCCAAAGTAACAAAACTGGGTTTGATCTAAAGCCTAGGTATTGGCTCAGGGAGCTAACACAAGTCTTCCATTAATTACAATCCACATCTCCTGTTGCTGCAGGATTATTTTCCTGCTGTAGCAAACTGGCTCAAATGAAGATCCTACACATGAATAAGGCAGGTACAGGTATGGCAGTAGCTCACCTGAGGAGGATAACTAGGTCTGCATCACCAGACAGCCTGGCCAGACCAGAGGCCCCTTCATTACGGATCAACTGAACCTTCTCCCTGTGGTGGAAAACACACACGGGAATTAACCTTAATGACTCTTTGGGAGGTACAGTGGGTGTGCTGACAACAGTAGTGAATTTAATGGTGAGGGTTTGAGGGACTGTTCTGAGTGAAGCGAGGGAGGGGTAGGAAGGAAGGATGGGTAGGAAGGAAGGAGGGAGGGGTTGGAAGGAGGGAGGGAGGGGTTGGAAGGAGGGAGGGAGGAGTAGGAGGGAGGGTAAGGAGGAGGGAGGAGTAGGAGGGAGGGTAAGGAGGAGGGAGGGTAGGAAGGAGGGAGGGTAGGAAGGAGGGGGGGGAAGGAAGGAAGGAGAGAGGGGTTGGAAGGAGGGAGGGGTAGAAAGGAGGGAGGGGTAGGAAGGAGGGAGGGGTAGGAAGGAGGGAGGGGTAGGAAGAAGGGAGGGGTAGGAAGGAGGGAGGGGTAGGAAGGAGGGAGGGGTAGGAAGAAGGGAGGGGTAGAAAGGAGGGAAAGAAAGAAAGGAAGGAGGGAGGGGTAGGAAGGAGAGAGGGGTAGGAAGAAAGGAGGGAGGGTAGGAAGGAGGGAGGGGTAGGAAGAAGGGAGGGGTAGGAAGGAGGGAGGGGTAGGAAGGAGGGAGGGGTAGGAAGGAGGGGAAGGAAGGAGGGAGGGGTAGGAAGGAGGGAGGGGTAGGAAGGAGGGAGGGGTAGGAAGGAAGGAGGGAGGGGTAGGAAGGAAGGAGGGAGGGGTAGGAAGGAAGGAAGGAGGGGTGGGAAGGAAGGAAGGAGGGTAGGAAGGAGGGAGGGGTAGGAAGGAGGGAGGGGTAGGAAGGAGGGAGGGGTAGGAAGGAGGGGAAGGAAGGAGGGAGGGGTAGGAAGGAGGGAGGGGAAGGAAGGAGGGAGGGGTAGGAAGGAGGGGAAGGAAGGAGGGAGGGGTAGGAAGGAGGGAGGGGTAGGAAGGAAGGAGGGAGGGGTAGGAAGGAAGGAGGGAGGGGTAGGAAGGAAGGAAGGAGGGGTGGGAAGGAAGGAAGGAGGGTAGGAAGGAGGGAGGGGTAGGAAGGAGGGAGGGGAAGGAAGGACGGGAAGGAAGGAGGGGAAGGAAGGAGGGAGGGGTAGGAAAAAGGGAGAGGAAGGAGGGAGGGGTAGGAAGGAGGGAGGGGTAGGAAGAAGGGAGAGGAAGGAGGGAGGGGTAGGAAGAAGGAAGGGATAGGAAGGAGGGAGGGGTAGGAAGGAGGGAGGGGGTAGGAAGGAGGGAGGGGTAGGAAGGAGGGAAAGGAAGGAGGGAGGGGTAGGAAGAAGGGGAAGGAAGGAGGGAGGGGTAGGAAGAAGGGGAAGGAAGGAGGGAGGGGTAGGAAGAAGGGAAGGGTAGGAAGGAGGGAGGGGTAGGAAGGAGGGAGGGGTAGGAAGGGGCTGCTGACCTGAGCGAGTGGTTCCTGATAAACTCTGTCTGTCTCTCCTGCAGGATCTCAAAGATATTGGGTTGTCGTAGAAACGCCACTATCTTGTCGTTGTAAGCTGAAGAGAAGGAGTCGAGGACAGAATGAGCAATGTGTGTGTGTGTGTGTGTGTGTGTTTGTGTGTGTCCACTCACCCACTGGCACTACGTCTTGGTACTGGGTGCGGCTGACCGTGCTGAAGGTGCTGGAGGGGCGTGGCATTGTGGGAGGTCCCCCTCCAGAGTGACGAGGGTCCTCCCCCACCTGGAGCACAGAGAGGGGGTTGAGTTGACTGAGGAGTGTGTGTGTCTGTGTGTGTCTCACCATGATGTGTGTGTGTGTGTGTCTCACCATGCGTCGTGGGCTGACCTCGCCAGCGCTGTGGCTGCGTTGTCTGGTCAGGTGCTGGCGGTGGGCCAGGAGGCCGCTGGGACGTGTGCTGCTCTGGAGAGGGAGCCGAGGGTCGATGAACGTAGTGGCCCGGCAGTTGTGGTCCACAAAGAAAGGCTGTAGAGAGAGACAGAATGAGAATTGGAGAGGTTAGGGTCATTGGTAAACAGAGAGAGAGAGAGAGAGAGAAAGAGAGAGAGATGGAGATGGAAAAGGAGAGTAGTTACCTGTACCTGTGTGTGTGTGTGTGTGTGTGTGTGTGTGTGTGTGTGTGTGTGTGTGTGTGTGTGTGTGTGTGTGTGTGTGTGTGTGTACCTTGCCAGTGTGGTCGTGCTTCAGCTCCCAGCCACGGGGCAGCTCCAGCTGTTTGTTGGAGAACATGTTGAGGAAAACCACCAGGTCTCTGTTGTGCTGGTAGCGCTCATAGTGATGCGTGTCCCGACGCACCTTACTGATCATGTGTTTCAGGCAGGTGTTACCTGTAAACATGCGGTAGGCACTCTGGGGAGAGAACAAGAGGAGAGGGAGAGGAGAGGGAGGAGAGGAGAGGAGGGTGGGAGGGGAGAGGAGAGGAGAGGAGAGGAGAGGAGAGGAGAGGAGAGGAGAGGAGAGGAGAGGAGAGGAGAGGAGAGGAGAGGAGAGGAGAGGAGAGGAGAGGAGAGGAGAGGAGAGGAGAGGCGGAGGAGAGGCGGAGGAGAGGGGATGAGTGGAGAAGATAGGGGAGGGGAAGGGAGGAGAAGAGAGGAGTATTGTAAAGTGATGAATGACTGACGTGACAGTGTGAGGTAAATGTAACTACAGTACTGTGATAGTAGAATGATAGATCATAGAAATGAACTGTTCTAGCAGTAAGGGGATCTAGGTGTGTGTGTGTGTGTGTGTATGTGTGTGTGTGTGTGTGTGTGTGTGTGTGTGTGTGTGTGTGTCTGTGTGTAACATACAGGGTTGGAATGCAGCACGATGAAGAAGTCTGGGCTGGTCAGGAACTTAGCTGACTGATACAGTATAACAGGTAGGGAACAGTCTAATAGTTAATAGTATTGCTATAGGTTAGACGTACAGGGTTGGAATGCAGCACAGTGAAAAAGTCTGGGCTGGTCAGGAACTTAGCGCTGGGAGACTGGAGGAGCAGACTGAGGCGAGACCGAGAGCTATCCGGAGCCACTACACCATCACGACGATACTCTGACAACACACACACACACAACACAACACAACACGAAAACCGTGTGTTAGAGACCGAGAGCTATCTGGAGCCACCACACCATCACACCGATACTCTGACAACACACACAAGCTAATAACCAAACAAAAGCTTTTAACGAGAGCAGGGTCTTTAGTTTTATTAGAAACCAGCCTAAACAAACAGAATTTTGGCTAGTGAAAGTCTAGAGGCCTATTGTCAAGGTTTAGTTGACTACAGTGACCAGAATGCATTGCAAGCCTGGGTACCTGGGATAGTGTGGTGCATCAGGTCAGTGTCCTCAGTGGGCACCTCGGGCGGAGCTGTCAGCTCTTCTGCTGCTCGCTCATTGGTCATCGTCCTGTGTATACTCTGATACCTGAAGACAAAAGCAATGGCACAAACATGAAGACAGAGGTGTGTGACTGTGTGTGTGTTCTGCGTGTGTGTGTGTGTGTGTGTGTGTCTACATTAATCATAAGTGTGTGTGCTGGTTCTAACCTGCGGTTGAGCTGTTCCATCTGCTGTATGCTGTTGGACCTCTGGAGGACCTGTGGTGCTGGAGGAGCGGTGGGTCTCTGCCAGGTGGTGGTGCGGTTCACATGGTCCACATAGAAGACACGACCATGACTGTCTATACGGGCCTCCCAGTCTGAAACACACACACAGCAGTGTTAACACACACACACACACACACACACACACACACACACACACACACACACACACACACACACACACACACACACACTCATAGAAGATTCAACCGTGACTGTCTATACGAGCCTCCCAGTCTGCAAGGCAAATATATCATATGGACTGAGTGGACAAAACATTAGGAACTCTTTCTATGACATAGACTGACCAGGTGAATCCAGCTGAAAGCTATGATCCCTTATTGATGTCACCTGTTAAATTCACTTCAATCAGTGTAGATGAAGGGGAGGAGACAGGTTAAAGAATGATTTTTAAGCATTGAGACAACTGAGACATGGATTATGTATGTGTGCCATTCAGAGGGTGAATGGGCAAGACAAAAGATTTAAGTGCCTTTGAACGGGGTATGGTAGTAGGTGCCAGTCGCACTGGTTTGAGTGTGTCAAGAACTGCAAAGCTGGTGGGTTTTTCACACTCAACAGTTTCCCGTGTGTATCAAGAATGGTCCAGCACCCAAAGGACATCCAGCCAACTTGATACAACTGTGGGAAGCATTGGAGTCAACATGGGCCAGCATCCCTGTGGAACGCTTTCAACACCTTGTAGAGTCCATGCCCCATCGAATTGAGGCTGTTCTGAGGGCAAAAGGGGGTGTAACTCAATATTAGGAAGATGTTCCTGTGTATATGACACAAACTGAAAAAATCAACCCCTAAATCTAATACTATTACTAATTGTATAAATTCAGATGTCAGATGATGTGTCGGTCAACTGACATGATCTCGATCACTATATTTCTCCTTCTCCCTCAGAAACACATTACTCACTGGGCGGAAGTGTCTCATCTACTCTCTGGTAGCGACCAATATCGTGACGGACAGAGGGCAGAGAGCGGACTGACTGGTGACCGTTGACTTGAGCTGTGGCCCCTGAACAAGATGAGGAGAGAGGAAGACATTAAAACACACTGGGGCCCCTGAACAGAATAAAGATTAAACACACACACACACACACGCGAGCACACACATTCAAACACACACATTCAAACCCCACTGTGTCACGCAAACCAGAGGGAAAGATAGACACATAATCTGACAATGATCAAATGTAATAAACGTCAAGTGAATAATACGTTTTTTTGTTTTGTTTTTTTGTTCTTTTGTTCATTTCCTTCAGATCCGTTTAGAGGATTTAACAATCTTTTCATCTTTCTTTCATAGTCCTAAAATGGGTCAATCCCTCGTGGTAGCACTGTACTGTTTGTCTAAGGAGCAGAAACATCACTACAACTCTGGACAAAATATCAAAGAGGATATTATAGATGCACACACAACCTCTATCGAAGGACCACGAACAAGAGTGTCACCTGAACATCCAAATATGCCTCTGAAGACTTAACACAAACCGGTGGCAGGTCAACTATGTTAGCTAGTGCTGTCATTGACTTTAAAACAGATGTTTTTGAGATTGGGTCATGGGAGCCAAAGACAGCCCAACTGGGTAGGGACAGCTCACTATCACAGTTTACTGTGAACTAGACACAAATTACTTATTCAAAATTCGTGACAGTCACACACTTTTTGGTGTGTATTACACAATTGTCCTTCTTCATAATGTATTCGTGTCCATTACGTTATACCCCCACCCAACCTCCCTCCTATCGTTTCTGGGATTAAAATGCACTGTATACAAAATCGTGTAGAGCACACACATTCTTTTCACTTTTTCCTGTGCCTGTCACGAATTTCCAATAAGCAATTTGTGTCTATTTCACACAAATGTGTGATACTGGGTTGCTGTGTTCTGTCTCTCACCTCCTGGTTCTCTGCCATCCTCAGAGACACTCTGAGAAGAGTCGATTGGCCCGCTGGCTTCAGAAGACCGCGCCCCCTCCTCCTGAGACACGCCTCCAGACGCCTGCATGATCTGCCTCCTCTGCCAGATCTCCCCACCCTCTTCTTCCTCATTGGCTGCTGCTGCTGTGCCGGCGGTCCTTGCTCCTGTGACATCAGAGCCAGAGGCCACGCCCCCCTGGTCGGGAACGCTACTGGTCGTCGGGGTGGCTGCGATGGCACTTGCTCCTTCACTGGATGACTCCGCCCCTTCCTCCTCAGCCTTGGGCGCCACTTCCTCTTCCTTCTGTCCCTTCTGAAAATAGAGTAAAGTATTCTTTATTGTTAAACTTTGTTTTGGCATTTAGCGTTCATCACTAAGACATGAAAATATTTAGATGAACCTAAAGTTGAAATGTACAGTAAAATACGTGGTAGAGCTTTCTGTTAGATAGTGGGCGTCCCCTTATGAGTCATAGGATGGAACATGTCTATCGTAGCCTGTGATTCCCCAATGTGGACAGTGGCTGCCTTCATCGGACCCAACTATGAAATCTCAGAGGACATTTGTCAAGGGTTATGGAAGTGCTGTTTGACCCAGAGCATGGGCCATATCCAGCTGGAGCTGCCCAGGCCCTGGTCTGACAGCACCACTCACCTGAGTAGTGGATGTCTTCAGAACAGCAGGCAGTGAGTTCCTGAGGGGCCCCTGAGCTGCTGTGGCCCCTGAGATTATTGGCTGCTGGCTGGCCTCAGTCCTGGCTGCCACAGCCTCCTTTGACACCTCCTGCGCTGCAGTATTCGTCTCAGGTATTGGAGATAGGGGAGCCCCAGCCCCAGGCCCAACCATAGACCCAGGCCTGGCCTCAGCTCCAACCCCAGGCCCAACCACAGACTCAGGCCTGGCCTCAGCTCCAGCCCCAGGCCCAACGATAGACCCAGGCCTGGCCTCAGCTCCAGCCCCAGGCCCAACCATAGACCCAGGCCTGGCCTCAGCTCCAGCCCCAGGCCCAACGATAGACCCAGGCCTGGCCTCAGCTCCAACCCCAGGTCTGGCTATAGTTAGAGATCCAACCACAGCCATGGATCCAGCTCCAGTCCTGGCCTCAACTGCAACTGCAACTCCAGCCCCAGCCATGGATACAGCCCCATCCCAATTCCCAGCCCCATCTCCATCCCCAGCCCCATCTCCATCTCCATCTCCATCCCCAGCCCCAT
This sequence comes from Coregonus lavaretus, assembly GCF_964263955.1. Lineage (NCBI taxonomy): Eukaryota > Metazoa > Chordata > Actinopteri > Salmoniformes > Salmonidae > Coregonus > Coregonus lavaretus. The sequence goes on from NW_028166602.1 coordinate 134,246, forward strand.
CTCCATCTCCATCTCCATCCCCAGCCCCATCTCCAATCTCTGTCCCAGCTTCTGTCCCCTGCGCTCCCTCAGCCTCTCCCCTCTTTGCCTCTGTCCCGTCTTTCCCTTGTTTCCCCAGGCCCTGTTCAGATGAGGCAGCCCCCTCCCCAGCCCCAGCCTGAACACCATTGGTCAGTGGCAGCAAGGCCTTCCTGTCAGGTGGTGGGTGGTCCCTGGGCGGCCCCGCCTCCTCGTCTTCATCAGAATCTATATGCAACATGGCGCTGAGTCGCGTGTCCGTGGGGAAACTGGATCTCAGCTTGGGTGACGTCGCGCCCAGGGGCCGCTCTCCCGGGCCCTTAGGAGCCTCGATGGCATCCAGGTAGTCGTTGAGGGACACCTGGCGATGGGTGTGGCCGCCCAGGATGGCCAATCCTAGTTAGATTAGATTAGATATACTTTCATTGTCTGTTCACAGAAATGTACTTTACGTACAGAAAGCGTGTTGCATTAAAAACTAAAAGATAAATGAGCCGTAGACAGTTACATTACACATACTAACAGTATGACAGTTACATTAAACATACTAACAGTATGACAGTTACATGAAACATACTAACAGTATGACAGTTACATTAAACATACTAACAGTATGACAGTTACATTAAACATACTAACAGTATGACAGTTCCATTAAACATACTAACAGTATGACAGTTCCATTAAACATACTAACAGTATGACAGTTACATTAAACATACTAACAGTATGACAGTTACATTAAACATACTAACAGTATGACAGTTACATTAAACATACTAACAGTATGACAGTTACATTAAACATACTAACAGTATGACAGTTACATTAAACATACTAACAGTATGACAGTTACATTACACATACTAACAGTATGACAGTTACATTAAACATACTAACAGTATGACAGTTACATTACACATACAAACAGTATGACAGTTACATTAAACATACAAACAGTATGACAGTTACATTAAACATACTAACAGTATGACAGTTACATTAAACACACTAACAGTATGACAGTTACATTAAACCTACAAACAGTATGACAGTTACATTAAACCTACTAACAGTATGACAGTTACATTAAACCTACTAACAGTATGACAGTTACATGAAACATACTAACAGTATGACAGTTACATTAAACATACTAACAGTATGACAGTTACATGAAACATACTAACAGTATGACAGTTACATTAAACATACTAACAGTATGACAGTAACATTAAACATACTAACAGTATGACAGTTACATTAAACATACTAACAGTATGACAGTTACATTACACATACTAACAGTATGACAGTTACATTAAACATACTAACCGTATGACAGTTACATTAAACATACTAACAGTATGACAGTTCCATTAAACATACTAACAGTATGACAGTTACATTAAACATACTAACAGTATGACAGTTACATGAAACATACTAACAGTATGACAGTTACATGAAACATACTAACAGTATGACAGTTACATTAAACATACAAACAGTATGACAGTTACATGAAACATACTAACAGTATGACAGTTACATGAAACATACAAACAGTATGACAGTTACATGAAACATACTAACAGTATGACAGTTACATGAAACATACTAACAGTATGACAGTTACATGAAACATACTAACAGTATGACAGTTACATGAAACATACTAACAGTATGACAGTTACATGAAACATACTAACAGTATGACAGTTACATGAAACATACTAACAGTATGACAGTTACATGAAACATACTAACAGTATGACAGTTACATGAAACATACTAACAGTATGAAATTTACATTAAACATACTAACAGTATGACAGTTACATTACACATACTAACAGTATGACAGTTACATGAAACATACTAACAGTATGACAGTTACATGAAACATACTAACAGTATGACAGTTACATGAAACATACTAACAGTATGACAGTTAAATGAAACATACTAACAGTATGACAGTTACATGAAACATACTAACAGTATGACAGTTAAATGAAACATACTAACAGTATGACAGTTACATGAAACATACTAACAGTATGACAGTTACATGAAACATACTAACAGTATGACAGTTACATGAAACATACTAACAGTATGACAGTTACATGAAACATACTAACAGTATGACAGTTACATTAAACATACTAACAGTATGACAGTTACATTAAACCTACTAACAGTATGACAGTTACATGAAACATACTAACAGTATGACAGTTACATTAAACATACTAACAGTATGACAGTTACATGAAACATACTAACAGTATGACAGTTACATTAAACATACTAACAGTATGACAGTTACATTAAACATACTAACAGTATGACAGTTACATTACACATACTAACAGTATGACAGTTACATTAAACATACTAACCGTATGACAGTTACATTAAACATACTAACAGTATGACAGTTCCATTAAACATACTAACAGTATGACAGTTACATTAAACATACTAACAGTATGACAGTTACATTAAACATACTAACAGTATGACAGTTACATTAAACATACTAACAGTATGACAGTTACATTAAACATACTAACAGTATGACAGTTACATTAAACATACTAACAGTATGACAGTTACATGAAACATACAAACAGTATGACAGTTACATTAAACATACTAACAGTATGACAGTTACATGAAACATACTAACAGTATGACAGTTACATGAAACATACTAACAGTATGACAGTTACATGAAACATACTAACAGTATGACAGTTACATGAAACATACTAACAGTATGACAGTTACATGAAACATACTAACAGTATGACAGTTACATGAAACATACTAACAGTATGACAGTTACATTAAACATACTAACAGTATGACAGTTACATGAAACATACTAACAGTATGACAGTTACATGAAACATACTAACAGTATGACAGTTACATGAAACATACTAACAGTATGACAGTTACATGAAACATACTAACAGTATGACAGTTACATGAAACATACTAACAGTATGACAGTTACATTAAACATACTAACAGTATGACAGTTACATTAAACATACTAACAGTATGACAGTTACATGAAACATACTAACAGTATGACAGTTACATTAAACATACTAACAGTATGACAGTTACATTAAACCTACTAACAGTATGACAGTTACATGAAACATACTAACAGTATGACAGTTACATTAAACATACTAACAGTATGACAGTTACATTAAACATACTAACAGTATGACAGTTACATTAAACATACTAACAGTATGACAGTTACATGAAACATACTAACAGTATGACAGTTACATTAAACATACTAACAGTATGACAGTTACATTAAACATACTAACAGTATGACAGTTGAGTTAAACATACTAACTGTATGACAGTTGAGTTAAACATACTAACAGTATGACAGTTGAATTAAACATACTAACAGTATGACAGTTACATGAAACATACTAACAGTATGACAGTTACATTAAACATACTAACTGTATGACAGTTGAGTTAAACATACTAACAGTATCACAGTTGAATTAAACATACTAACAGTATGACAGTTACATTAAACATACTAACAGTATGACAGTTACATTAAACATACTAACAGTATGACAGTTACATTACACATACTAACAGTATGACAGTTACATTAAACATACTAACCGTATGACAGTTACATTAAACATACTAACAGTATGACAGTTCCATTAAACATACTAACAGTATGACAGTTACATTAAACATACTAACAGTATGACAGTTACATTAAACATACTAACAGTATGACAGTTACATTAAACATACTAACAGTATGACAGTTACATTAAACATACTAACAGTATGACAGTTACATTAAACATACTAACAGTATGACAGTTACATTAAACATACAAACAGTATGACAGTTACATGAAACATACTAACAGTATGACAGTTACATGAAACATACTAACAGTATGACAGTTACATGAAACATACTAACAGTATGACAGTTACATGAAACATACTAACAGTATGACAGTTACATGAAACATACTAACAGTATGACAGTTACATGAAACATACTAACAGTATGACAGTTACATGAAACATACTAACAGTATGACAGTTACATGAAACATACTAACAGTATGACAGTTACATGAAACATACTAACAGTATGACAGTTACATGAAACATACTAACAGTATGACAGTTACATGAAACATACTAACAGTATGACAGTTACATGAAACATACTAACAGTATGACAGTTACATGAAACATACTAACAGTATGACAGTTACATGAAACATACTAACAGTATGACAGTTACATGAAACATACTAACAGTATGACAGTTACATGAAACATACTAACAGTATGACAGTTACATGAAACATACTAACAGTATGACAGTTACATGAAACATACTAACAGTATGACAGTTACATGAAACATACTAACAGTATGACAGTTACATGAAACATACTAACAGTATGACAGTTACATGAAACATACTAACAGTATGACAGTTACATGAAACATACTAACAGTATGACAGTTACATGAAACATACTAACAGTATGACAGTTACATGAAACATACTAACAGTATGACAGTTACATTAAACATACTAACAGTATGACAGTTACATTAAACCTACTAACAGTATGACAGTTACATTAAACATACTAACAGTATGACAGTTACATTAAACATACTAACAGTATGACAGTTACATTAAACATACTAACAGTATGACAGTTACATTAAACATACTAACAGTATGACAGTTACATGAAACATACTAACAGTATGACAGTTACATTAAACATACTAACAGTATGACAGTTACATTAAACATACTAACAGTATGACAGTTGAGTTAAACATACTAACTGTATGACAGTTGAGTTAAACATACTAACAGTATGACAGTTGAATTAAACATACTAACAGTATGACAGTTACATGAAACATACTAACAGTATGACAGTAACATTAAACATACTAACTGTATGACAGTTGAGTTAAACATACTAACAGTATCACAGTTGAATTAAACATACTAACAGTATGACAGTTACATTAAACATACTAACAGTATGACAGTTACATTAAACATACTAACAGTATGACAGTTGACAGTTGAGGTTAACATACTAACAGTAAAGACAACATAGCTTTAGGACTTTTACCTAGGACGTGTAGCTCGCCCACCGCCCCCCGGGCGTCACTCCAGACATCGTCTCCAACCCTGTGGACCTCTCCGTTGAGCAGAGAGGAGTCGGACCCCGTAGGAGAAGGGCCCCGGGCCCTGGAGGAAGGGTGGGGGAGGTCTTCATCGTCAGAGGGGCTCCCAGGGTCCCCGTTCACTGACAAACCCAAGATGGAACCCATGGCATCAGGAGAGCCCTCTGTCAGGGAGGGAGAAAACATAGATTTTCCTTCAAAACTCATACACAACATTTGATTGATGGGTGTGTGACATTCAAAAGTAATATATATAGTATGCCATTTAGCAGACACTTTTATCCAAATATATATAATCAGTCTTACATAAGCGGATCAACACAAAGCCTCTCTCCTAAACAGATGTTATTACTTTATTACTCATGCCCTCTCCCATGTCCTCACCGTCATGTCCAGAGGTCATGTCCTCACCGTCATGTCCAGAGGTCATGTCCTCACCGTCATGTCCAGAGGTCATGTCCTCACCGTCATGTCCAGAGGTCATGTCCTCACCGTCATGTCCTTACCGTCATGTCCAGAGGTCATGTCCTTACCGTCATGTCCAGAGGTCATGTCCTTACCGTCATGTCCAGAGGTCATGTCCACTCTGAACTGCAGCTGGCCGCTCACATGGTCCGTGGGCAGACGACGACACAGGGTGTAGCTTAGCGGCTGGTCCCTGTGGACATGAACACACATTACAAACCATTCAGACTCAGTTGTAGGTCAATATGACCAATACATGGTTATTTAAATAGTTACAAAGATTACTATTGATTGAATATGTATCTCTTTTTATTTATTTTTACTTTTAACCCTTTTTCTCCCCAATTTCGTGATATCCAATTGGTAGTTACAGTCTTGACCCATCGCTGCAACTCCCGTACGGACTCGAGAGCCATGCGTCCTCCGAAATATGACCCTGCCAAGCCGCACTGCTTCTTGACACACTGCCTGCTTAACCCGGAAGCCAGCCGCACCAATGTGTCGGAGGAAACACCGTCCCACTGGCGACCGAAGTCAGCTTGCAGGCGCCCGGCCCGGCACAAGGAGTCGCTAGGGTGCGATGGGACAAGGACATCCTGGCCGGCCAAACCCTCCCCTAACCCGGACGACGCTGGGCGCCGCCTCATGGGTCTCCTGGTCACAGCCAGCTGTGACACCGCCTGGGATCGAACCCGGGGCTGTAGTGGCGCCTCAAGCAGTGCCTTAGACCGCTGCACCACTCGGGAGGCCTGAATATGTTTCTCTGAGTGTGGGAGTGGTTTCCAGTTGACTCACTCTGCATTTGGCCTCTCTAGCAGCCTCTGCACTGGGATGGTCAGCTGACCCAGGAAGCGCTTGATGATTGGTCGGCTTTTAGAAAACTTATCCTTTACCTCGATCTCCAAGACATCTGTCATCAGAGCCACAAACGTGTACTTCTGACAGAGAGAGAAAGAGAATTGTAAAGCATTATTTTACAGTGTGTGTGTGTGTGTGTGTGTGTGTGTGTGTGTGTGTGAGTGAGAGTGAGAGTGAGAGAGAGAGAGACCTCTCCGGGCCAGACAGGGTTGGTCGTGTTAGATATGATGGCGGAGCGTCTCTCCTGTCCGTGGTGTGTGAAGGTGGGGAAGCCACTCCTCTTCCCAGGGTGGATGGACATCTTCAGGTAGGGGTCAGGGTTAAAGAACATCCCCTTCTTCAGACCCAATGCACGGATATCTATAGAGAAAGAAACACATCCCATATATCCCGTAAATATACTGTAAATATATAAAGCTCATGGATATCTACACAGATACACATATTAGCGCTGTGGACTTATACCACATACACAGAATAATGAAATAATACATCTATTTTAAACACATTAGGATATCTACAGAGAAAGCACAACTTCATAATGTATACCAGGGGTAGGTAGGTAACTCAGGTCATGGAGTGCCTAACTGGAGGTAATGTGCAGTAACACATCTCAACCACAGGGAGGCAGTGCAGATCACACCAGACCAGAGTTGAGTGAGACAAGCTACCAATCAACAAAAACTGACCTGATAAAGTGAAGCTGACGAGTTTCCGACAGTTCTCTGTCACTGATTGGCCCTCAGCTTGACCCTCAGCTCTAACCTGGCAAGGAAACAACCAATGGGAGATGAGCTGTGATGGGAACTCAACCAATGAGAGATGAGCAGTTAGTATAGGATAGTATAATACCACAGACATGAGACGTATGGTTGAGGGTCAAGACTGGAAAATATATAATTTAACACAATATCCAGTTTAACACAGAGCAGTACAGCACAGTGTAACACTGAGATCTGTTGGAGAGTGATATATAGGTGGGTCAGAGTGAGAGATGTAGGACTGTAGAGATGTAGAGCAGATCAGGTGGACTGGGCATCTGGTCATCTGTCAGATCCTGTCATAAAACCAACATGGCTGCCTGCCAGACGCTCCCTCCGATTGGAGGATTAACGCTCTGAATTTCATATCAAATTAATTTGTCCCAGCTGGTATTACTGAGGGAGGGAGGGCGAGGGGTGGAGGGAGAAGGAGAAGGGGGAAAGGGAGGGAGGGAGGGAGAGGGGGTAGAGGAGAGAGAGAGAGGGGGCAGGGGGCAGGGGGGAGAGAGAGGAGTGGAGAGTAGAATGGAGGGGGGGTGGAGGGAGAGAGAGAGAGGGGGAGGGATGGAGGGGGTGGAGAGAGGGGGGGGAGGAAGGGAGAGAGGAAAGGAGAGAAAAAGATGGAGATGGAGCAAGATAGATTGAGACAGGAAATGTATACCTGCTTTATCTATTCAAACTAATGTAGTCCAACTGCCACATTCAGATTTATATAATATAGTCCAACTGCCACATTCAGAGTGATATCTAATATAGTCACTCTGCCACATTCAGAGTGATATCTAATATAGTCCAACTGCCACATTCAGATTGATATCTAATATAGTCCAACTGCCACATTCAGAGTGATATCTAATATAGTCCAACTGCCACATTCAGAGTGATATCTAATATAGTCCAACTGATTCCGTCTCTCACAGTTGAAGTGTACCTATGATAAAAATTACAGACCTCTACATGCTTTGTAAGTAGGAAAACCTGCAAAATCGGCAGTGTATCAAATACTTATTCTCCCCACTGTACACACACACACACACACACACACACATACACAGTATACACATACACACACACACACCTCTCTCTCTCTCTCTCTCTCTCTCTCTAAACAACCAGATAAGCTTGACCTTGATACAGTTACACCATATTTTATACAGTTACTTGATACATAACCACTCCTTCATGAACATAAACACACACACACACACACAAACACACACACACACACACACACACACAGTACTCACAGGAACTCCTGGGTTCTTGACGGTGATGCAGGGGGTTGTTGCTCTCAAGGCACCACTCACTCCATGGTAGTACTTAAAGCTGATCTTAGTCTCAGCTGAGGAAGCAAAACACACCGAAGAAAAATAGTTATATTGTTCTAATCATCCTGAACACACATAAACAGTCCTTCATAAACATTAACACACACACTATACTCACGCTCCATGAAGTAAGGCCCAGGCTCCAGCATCCAGATGATCTGTCCTCTCTGGGTGCCGTTCACCCCGCGGTTCTTAGAGTCCCACACGTTGGCAGGACACGTCTCATCTGGGGAGGGGACACACACAGTCGCATCACTGACATAGGCTGTAACAGTGATGACATAGGCCATAACACAACTGACCCATACACTAGATGCAGTAATCTAGTGTAACGGTAGCTGATGCTGTAATTTAGTGTAACGGTAGCTGATGCTGTAATCTAGTGTAACGGTAGCTGATGCTGTAATCTAGTGTAACGGTAGCTGATGCTGTAACCTAGTGTAACGGTAGCTGATGCTGTAACCTAGTGTAACGGTATCTGATGCTGTAACCTAGTGTAACGGTATCTGATGCTGTAACCTAGTGTAACAGTATCTGATGCTGTAACCTAGTGTAACGGTAGCTGATGCTGTAACCTAGTGTAACGGTAGCTGATGCTGTAACCTAGTGTAACAGTAGCTGATGCTGTAACCTAGTGTAACGGTAGCTGATGCTGTAACCTAGTGTAACAGTATCTGATGCTGTAATCTAGTGTAATGGTAGCTGACGCTGTAACCTAGTGTAACGGTAGCTGATGCTGTAACCTAGTGTAACGGTAGCTGATGCTGTAATCTAGTGTAACGGTAGTTGATGCTGTAACCTAGTGTAACGGTAGCTGATGCTGTAACCTAGTGTAACAGTAGTTGATGCTGTAACCTAGTGTAGTGTAACGGTAGCTGATGCTGTAACCTAGTGTAACGGTAGCTGATGCTGTAATCTAGTGTAACAGTAGCTGATGCTGTAACCTAGTGTAACGGTAGCTGATGCTGTAATCTAGTGTAACGGTAGGTGATGCTGTAACCTAGTGTAACGGTAGCTGATGCTGTAATTTAGTGTAACGGTAGCTGATACTGTAACCTAGTGTAACAGTAGTTGATGCTGTAACCTAGTGTAACAGTAGCTGATGCTGTAATCTAGTGTAACAGTAGCTGATGCTGTAATCTAGTGTAACAGTAGGTGATGCTATAACCAAGTGTAATGGTAGCTGATGCTGTAACCTAGTGTAACGGTAGCTGATGCTGTAACCTAGTGTAACGGTAGCTGATGCTGTAACCTAGTGTAACGGTAGCTGATGCAGTAACCTAGTGTAACGGTAGCTGATGCTGTAACCTAGTGTAATGGTAGCTGATGCTGTAACGGTAGCTGATGCAGTAACCTAGTGTAACAGTAGCTGATGCTGTAATCTAGTGTAACGGTAGCTGATGTTGTAATCTAGTGTAACGGTAGCTGATGCTATAATCTAGTGTAATGGTAGCTGATGCTGTAACCTAGTGTAACAGTAGCTGATGCTGTAACCTAGTGTAACGGTATCTGATGCTGTAACCTAGTGTAACAGTAGCTGATGCTGTAACCTAATGGTAGCTGATGCTGTAACTTAGTGTAATGGTAGCTGATGCTGTAACCTAGTGTAACGGTAGCTGATGCTGTAACCTAGTGTAACGGTAGCTGATACTGTAACCTAGTGTAACAGTAGTTGATGCTGTAACCTAGTGTAACAGTAGCTGATGCTGTAATCTAGTGTAACAGTAGCTGATGCTGTAATCTAGTGTAACAGTAGGTGATGCTATAACCAAGTGTAATGGTAGCTGATGCTGTAACCTAGTGTAACAGTAGCTGATGCTGTAACCTAGTGTAACGGTAGCTGATACTGTAACCTAGTGTAACAGTAGTTGATGCTGTAACCTAGTGTAACAGTAGCTGATGCTGTAATCTAGTGTAACAGTAGCTGATGCTGTAATCTAGTGTAACAGTAGGTGATGCTATAACCAAGTGTAATGGTAGCTGATGCTGTAACCTAGTGTAACGGTAGCTGATGCTGTAACCTAGTGTAACGGTAGCTGATGCTGTAACCTAGTGTAACGGTAGCTGATGCAGTAACCTAGTGTAACGGTAGCTGATGCTGTAACCTAGTGTAATGGTAGCTGATGCTGTAACCTAGTGTAACGGTAGCTGATGCAGTAACCTAGTGTAACAGTAGCTGATGCTGTAATCTAGTGTAACGGTAGCTGATGCTGTAATCTAGTGTAACGGTAGCTGATGCTGTAATCTAGTGTAACGGTAGCTGATGCTGTAACCTAGTGTAACAGTAGCTGATGCTGTAACCTAGTGTAACGGTATCTGATGCTGTAACCTAGTGTAACAGTAGCTGATGCTGTAACCTAGTGTAATGGTAGCTGATGCTGTAACTTAGTGTAATGGTAGCTGATGCTGTAACCTAGTGTAACGGTAGCTGATGCTGTAACCTAGTGTAACGGTAGCTGATGCTGTAACCTAGTGTAATGGTAGCTGATGCTGTAACCTAGTGTAACAGTAGCTGATGCTGATGCTGTAACCTAGTGTAACAGTATCTGTTACAGACACTATGGTCACTTTCCTGTTGTCTTTGAGCTGTGTAGGATGACAAACGTCTGACATAGTCCATGTGTCACTCAGACAGTGTGGGACAGAGATGCGTGCATGCGCGTGTGTTTGTGTGTTTGTGGTGTGTGTAGTAGTGTATCTGTCGCTCAGACAGTGTGTGACAGAGAGATGACCATGATGAATATGTCTCCTGTGTTATCACCAAGTCTCCCCTCAGAGCCATAACTCAACTCACACCATGTCACAATCAATAACGTCTGGACAAGAGCCAGGCCTGGGTGGCAAGTGACAGCAGTCACAAGTCACACACAGACACACACACAGACAGGGTTGGAGAGTACATGTAATCAGATTACAAAAAACTGTAATGAATTACATTAACCAGCAAAATTATTGTAATCCGATTACAGATACTTTAGAAAAACTAGATGATTACTTCTTAGATTACTTTTAAATTCAGAAAGGATGTTTTCTGAAAAACAAATACATTATGACACCTTTCTAAATGACATTCAATTCAGCATTGAAAAAAGGTGCAGGTTTAAGTTTGCTCCACCTGAGAGAGTCTGACCACAAGTCAGAGACCACTGTGATGACACACCAACACTATGATGACTCTACCTCCCCAGAGGCTGCTTATTTCATGAATAACCCAGGTGATGTCACAATAAGTAACTTGTGCCATGCCGTTACACGGAAACCCTATGGTTTCTCCTCAGGCTCAACAAGGGAGAGGTGGAAAAGGAGGAGAGGAAGAGAGGGGATGGGGTGATGGAGGAGAGGACGAGAGGGGGAAGGGGATGGAGGAGAGGAAGAGAGGGAGATGGGATGGAGGAGAGGAAGAGAGGGGGATGGGGATGGAGGAGAGGAAGAGAGGGAGATGGGATTGTGGAGAGGAAGAGAGGGAGATGGGATGGAGGAGAGGAAGAGAGGGGGAAGGGGATGGAGGAGAGGAAGAGAGGGAGATGGGATAGAGGAGAGGAAGAGAGGGGGATGGGGATGGAGGAGAGGAAGAGAGGGAGATGGGATTGTGGAGAGGAAGAGAGGGAGATGGGATGGAGGAGAGGAAGAGAGGGGGAAGGGGATGGAGGAGAGGAAGAGAGGGAGATGGGATGGAGGAGAGGAAGAGAGGGCGATGGGGATGGAGGAGAGGAAGAGAGGGGGATGGGGATGGAGGAGAGGAAGAGAGGGGGATGGGGATGGAGGAGAGGAAGAGAGGGGGAAGGGGATGGAGGAGAGGAAGAGAGGGGGATGGGGATGGAGGAGAGGAAGAGAGGGGGATGGGGATGGAGGAGAGGAAGAGAGGGGGAAGGGGTGATGGAGGGGAGGAAGAGAGGGAGATGGAGGAGAGGAAGAGAGGGGGATGGGGATGGAGGAGAGGAAGAGAGGGGGATGGGGATGGAGGAGAGGAAGAGAGGGGGATGGGGTGATGGAGGGGAGGAAGAGAGGGAGATGGGGATAGAGGAGAGGAAGAGAGGGAGATGGGGATGGAGGAGAGGAAGAGAGGGGGATGGGGATGGAGGAGAGGAAGAGAGGGGGAAGGGGTGATGGAGGGGAGGAAGAGAGGGAGATGGGGATGGAGGAGAGGAAGAGAGGGGGAAGGGGTGATGAGGGGAAGAGAGGGAGATGGGGATGGAGGAGAGGGGGATGGGGGATGGGGTGATGGAGGAGAGGAAGAGAGGGGGATGGGGTGATGGAGGGGGGAAGGGGGAAGGGGGGGGATGGGGATGGAGGAGAGGAAGAGAGGGGGATGGGGTGATGGAGGAGAGGGGGATGGAGGGGAGGAAGAGAGGGGATGGAGGAGAGGGGGATGGGGTGATGGAGGGGAGGAAGAGAGGGGATGGGGTGATGGAGGGGGAAGAGGGGGGAGGCAGGGCAGGGCAGACGGTAGGTGCCGGTAATGGAGCCGTGTTGGCTCCAGGGCGGGGATGGATGGCCCATGGCCAGGCCCAGAATGATGCATTTCTCTGGAGGACACATCTTAGGTCTTTCCCCTGCCCCGGTCAATACCTCCACACACATAACCTGGTGTAGAGAGTGGATGGATCGCCTTTCACTGGCCACCACTCTCTCTACTGGCTGCTGCTGACACTTTAGTGTACAGAATATATATGTATGTGTGTATGTGTATGTGTATGTGTATGTGTGTGTGTGTGTGTGTGTGTGTGTGTGTGTGTGTGTGTGTGTGTGTGTGTGTGTGTGTGTGTGTGTGTGTGTGTGTGTGTGTGTGTCTCCCCGGTAGTAAGTGTGGTCTGATAGCAGGTTGATGATAATGACAACATAATTAAAGAACTGAAGCTGACTCACTACTCTCCAGGATGTCCAGAAGTCCAGGCAGAGATTCAGAAGACCACTAATCACTACTCTCCAGGATGTCCAGAAGTCCAGGCAGAGATTCAGAAGACCACTACTCACTACTCTCCAGGATGTCCAGAAGTCCAGGCAGAGATCCAGAAGGTGCAGAGTGCTGACTAGTTCACCCCATATAGCTAGTACACACACAATATGCTCACAACCACAAAGTTTTCCAGCAGAGGACACACAGACACTTTAACACTTTGCTATTGCGATGACCTCAGCCTGCCTGGCTGTGGTCCAGTGTATTCATCACATGCACTTTTCTCACTGCTCATCACGTAGTGCCCCCAAAACACACTCACACACGCACACCATAGTGCCCTCAAAGCTCATCACTAAGCTAAGGACCCTGGGACTAAACACCTCCCTCTACAACTGGATCCTGGACTTCCTGATGGGCCACCCCCAGGTGGACTACAGGAAAAGGAGGACCGAGCACGCCCCCATTCTCATCGACGGGGCTGTAGTGGAGCAGGTTGAGAGCTTCAAGTTCCTTGGTGTCCACATCACCAACAAACTATCATGGTCCAAACACACCAAGACAGTCGTGAAGAGGGCACGACAAAGCCTATTCCCCCTCAGGAGACTGAAAAGATTTGGCATGGGTCCTCAGATCCTCCAAAAGTTATACAGCTGCACCATCGAGAGCATCCTGACCGGTTGCATCACCGCCTGTTATGGCAATTGCTCGGCCTCTGACCGCAAGGCACTATAGAGGGTAGTGCGTACGGCCCAGTACATCACTGGGGCCAAGCTTCCTGCCATCCAGGACCTCTATACCAGGCAGTGTCAGAGGAAGGCCCTAAAAATGGCCAAAGACTCCAGCCACCCTAGTCATAGACTGTTCTCTCTGCTACCGCACGGCAAACGGTACCGGAGCACCAAGTCTAGGTCCAAAAGGCTTCTTAACAGTTTGTACCCCCAAGCCATAAGACTCCTGAACAGCTAATCAAATGGCTACCTGGACTATTTGCACTGTCCCCACCCACCCCCTCTTTTACGCTGCTGCTACTCTGTTAATTATCAATGCATAGTCACTTTAACTCTACCTACATGTACATATTACCTCAATTACCTCGACTAACCTGTGCCCCAGCACATTGACTCTGTACCGGTACCCCCTGTATATATAGCCTCACTACTGTTCTTTTATTTTACTGCTGCTCTTTAATTATTATGATTTTTTTAACTTATCTATTTTTTAATTAACAGTTATTTTTCTTAAAACTGCATTGTTGGTTAAGGGCTTGTAAGTAAGCATTTCACTGTATGGTCTACACCTGTTGTATTCGGTGCATGTGACAAATGACATTTGATTTGATATGATTTGAAGACACACACACAGCACCAGGGATAAGTAATTAAACTTCACCGTCAGGGTGAGAAAAGGAAAGAGACAGCGATGTGAGGAGGAGAGGAGGAGGGGAAGAGGAGAGGAGGGGAGGGCGACGGGAGAGGAGGAGAAAAGGAGAGGAGAGGAGGCGACGGGAGAGGAGGAGAGGAGAGGACGGGAAGAGGAGAGGAGGGGAAGAGGAGAGGAGAGGAGAGGAGAGGAGGGAGAGGACGGAGAGAGAGAGGGAAGAGGAGAGGAGAGGGAAGAGGAGAGGAGAGGAGAGGAGAGGAGAGGATGGAGGAGAGGAGAGGGAGGAGAGGGAGAGGAGAGGAGAGGAGAGGAGAGGAGAGGGAGGAGAGGAGAGGAGGAGGGCAGTATGATACAATGCTCTTATACTCTCAGGTGATCCTGACGTAGTGCTTTCACCTCGCTACCCCATCCTCCCTCCCTCTCTTCCTCCCCCTCTCTTCCCCCCTCTCTTCCTCCCTCTCATTTCTAACTCCCCTCCCTCCACTCCTATCTCCCTCCCTCTCCCCCTCTCTCTTCCCCTCTCTCCCCCCTCTCTCTTCCCCCCTCTCTTCCTTCCTCCCTCCCTCCCCCTTCTCCCCCTCTCTCTTCCTCCCTCTCTTTCTACCTCCCTCCCTCCCCTCTCTCTTCCCCCCTCTCATTCCCCCCTCTCTCCCCCCTCTCTCTTCCACCCTCTCTCCCCCCCTCTCTCTTCCACCCTCTCCCCCCCCCCTCTGTCTTCCACCCTCTCTCCCCCCCTCTCTTCCTCTCTCCCTCAGCTCCAGTCCATCAGTATTAAGCTTCATTCCCTTAACCTTGACACTGGATATCTCAGCTGCTAGAAGTCATTTCCACATGGCCATGTGATTCCTACAGTACTGAAGCCCTCTACTGTACATCCTCTGCTGCTCTGTTCTAAACATGTATCCTTGGTCTCCATTGAGGATCTTGTTCTATGATTGATTTGTGTGTTTTTAAAATGTGAAGGTAGCTAAATTAATTTCCCACTTTCTGGGAATGGGATCATAAAGGAAAACCCCTCCCCCTTCTTCCCATGAAGATGGTCTAGACCTCCCCCCGTGTCTCACCGATGTGGTAGAGTCCGATCCAGTCCGTGGCGTCCACTTCCTCCTTGATGTCCCAGTTGATGACCAGGTTTTGGCCCCGCCCCATCGTGAACTCGTACGTCGACGCTGTCAGCGATGACCTGCTCTCCGAGGTCACCAGGTCCGTGTCGCTATTGGCCCTTTGTAGCCCGCCGCCATGACCCTCTCCATGACCTCCGACCCCTGACCTTTCACCAGCTGACCTTTCCCCCCCGTGACCCCTTGGGCCCACCCCATCGCCGCCCTGGGCTGAGAGGGAGCGCAGGCTTTCGGGGCTGATGGTGTAGCGCATGTGGGGGGTTGCGCCTCCTCACCACCAGGAGGTGTTCACGAGCAGTGGGGGTGGTCGTCATGGTGACCACAGGGGAGGAGGGGGAGGTGGGAGGAGGGGACTGGTGGTGAGAGGGGTGGGGATGATGGTGATGATGGGGAGAGTGGTGGTGTGGGGGGTGATGGTGGTGATGGGAGGGGGAGGAAGGGTGTGGGTGGGGGCGGGGGGCGGGGGGGGGAGGACGGCCGTGGCGAGGAGGGGCGAATGGTGGAGGTCGGCAGGAGAGGGGGGAGAACCGGGGGGCCTCGCCCAAGGGCTGGAGCCAGAGAGGAGGGCCACAGGCCAGGAGGCCACAGCACAGGGCCAGAGACAGCCTGGTAGAGCCTAGTAGAGCCTACTAGAACCTAATAGAACATACTGGAACCTAATAGAACATACTAGAACCTAATAGAACATACTGGAACTAACAGAACATACTAGAACCTAATAGAACATACTAGAACCTAACAGAACATACTAGAACCTAATAGAACATACTAGAACATACTCGAACCTACTCGAACCTAATAGAAGCTGACGCGCTAGCTACCGTCAGTGGAAGCCTCCTCTAGATTCAATACTACTGTCTGGATCAAACAAGCAGCCAAGCCCAGACACAGGTCAGAGGTAAGGAGGTTTTCCTTGCCACTGTGCCCCTGCCTGCTCTTTGGAAAGTCAAAAACTAGGTTTATTAAGGTTAATCCTGTAAAGCACTTTGTGAGAAATGTTGTTGTAAAAAGGGCTTTATAAATAAAGTTTGATTGATTGATTGAATTTGAGGCCTGTGATCCAGTCTTTCTAATGGTTGAGATGGACAGGAAGTGAGGTGGGCTGATGCTGAGGTCACATCCTGTTCTCTTCTGTCCGGTCACTGCTCCTCAGCCCAGTTTCACTCATACACATCAGAACATTTAGCTTTACTTCAATACTCAGTGGAGTACAACTGGATGGTTTAAGGTTTCAATCTTGGGATGGACTGCACCATGGGTCTTACATTCAGGTCCTGAGGGTGCATGTTGGGAGGGAGAGAGAGAGAGGGAGGGAGGGAGGGGATGAGGGGGGCGAAGCTCCTCTCTCCCCATCGTCTGTTTGGGGAGGGGTGGAGTGGAATGATGTTGGTTTGGAGTCTGGTTGGGACTAGGGTGGTCTGGGGTAGGGTGTAGAGGTGGACCAACTCTCCAGACCAATGTGTTGTCCTCTTCCAGGGGGGAGAGAAAGGGGTGAGAGGGGGGAGAGAGGGAGACTGCAGGCCTGAGGTGGTGGTGGAGGTGATGAAGGTAGGTTGGACACCTGTGAGAGAGAGGGAGAGAGAGAGGGATAGAGAGGGAGATAGAGAGAGGGATGGGGAGAAGAAGGGAGGGGACGATCAGAGATATAAAAATAACGCCCAGGATCAACCAATGACAGGAGAACGACAGGAACAACAGAAGCATTGTTTAACAGACTTGATCAGCATCATTGCAACGGCAGCCCTAACACTTGATTTGAAACAGAACAAGCTATCCCCAGCTTCCTAATCAATGACCGCATATTTAACCTAAAAACAGGACATGTATTTACAAGGTTGTGGGTTGTTGGTTGTTGCTCCAGTAACCACAGCAGACTCACCACCGATTGTGGCTTCACTGTAACAGGCAGCCACTGGATGATAAAGGAGGGTCCCACTGGAGACATCCCACCTTGTATCACTCCACTGTTAACACAGTGTTTTAGATCAACCTCCCTCCCTCTGTAAACACAGTGTTTTAGATCAACCTCCCTCCCTCTGTAAACACAGTGTTTTAGATCAACCTCCCTCCCTCTGTAAACACAGTGTTTTAGATCAACCTCCCTCCCTCTGTAAACACAGTGTTTTAGATCAACCTCCCTCCATCTGTAAACACAGTGTTTTAGATCA
>NW_028166602.1:154724-177224 GCF_964263955.1 Coregonus lavaretus
TCTCTCTCCTCTCCTCACATCTGCTCTCCTTTCGTCTCCTCTCCTCTTCGCTCACGCTTTCTCTATATCCTTCACTCTCTATTGCTTTCTGTCTCTCTAGTCAGGCATATTAGAATCTCACAGGAAATGGTGACTCGTCAGTAGTGTTTCTCTATCGCTCTCTCTCTCTCTGTCTCTCTCTCTCTCTCTCTCTCTCTCTCTCTAACTCACTGTTTCTAGTACTCTAGCTCTCTCCATCTCTCTAGCTCTCTCCCTCTCCTCCTGTCTCACTCTCTCGCTCTCTTTCTCTCTCTCTCTCTCTCTCTCTCTCTCTCTCTCTCTCTCTCTCTCTCTCTAGCTCTCTCCCGTCTCTCTCTCTCCCTCTCCTCCCGCCTCTCTCTCTCTCTCCCCCTCCCTCTCCTCCCGTCTCTCTGTCTCTCTGTCTCTCTCTCTCTCTCTCTCTCTCTCTCTCTCTCTCTCTCTCTCTCTTGCTCTTTCTCTCTCTCCCTCTCCTCCCGTCTATCTCTCTCTCTCTCTCCTCCCTCTCTCTCTCTCTCTCTCTCTTCTCCATCTGTCCTCTCCACCAGAGATGCCACAAGTGACTATGGGTCATCAGTGTTTTCCCTCACAGGCTTGGTCAGATCAACTGATGTTAAGACCTGATTAGGAAAGGGAGCAGGATGGAGAGAGGAGGGGAGAGGGAGGAGCGACAAGAGGGGAGAGAGAGGGAGGATGGAGGACGATGGAGAGAGGAGGGAAGATGGAAGAGAGAGAAGGACGGAGAGAGAAGGCAGGCTAGGGAAGGGAGGAGAGAGGGAGGTTGATCTAAAACACTGTTAACAGGGAGGGAGGTTGATCTAAAACACTGTGTTTACAGAGGGAGGGAGGTTGATCTAAAACACTGTTAACAGGGGGAGGGAGGTTGATCTAAAACACTGTTAACAGGGAGGGAGGTTGATCTAAAACACTGTGTTTACAGATGGAGGGAGGTTGATCTAAAACACTGTTAACGGGGAGGGAGGTTGATCTAAAACACTGTTAACAGGGAGGGAGGTTGATCTAAAGCACTGTTAACAGGGGGAGGGAGGTTGATCTAAAACACTGTGTTAACAGCAGGACGGAGGTTGATCTAAAACACTGTGTTTACAGATGGAGGGAGGTTGATCTAAAACACTGTGTTTACAGATGGAGGGAGGTTGATCTAAAACACTGTGTTTACAGATGGAGGGAGGTTGATCTAAAACACTGTGTTTACAGATGGAGGGAGGTTGATCTAAAACACTGTGTTTACAGAGGGAGGGAGGTTGATCTAAAACACTGTGTTTACAGAGGGAGGGAGGTTGATCTAAAACACTGTGTTTACAGAGGGAGGGAGGTTGAACTAAAACACTGTGTTAACAGTGGAGTGATACAAGGTGGGATGTCTCCAGTGGGTCCCTCCTTTATCATCCAGTGGCTGCCTGTTACAGTGAAGCCACAATCGGTGGTGAGTCTGCTGTGGTTACTGGAGCAACAACCAACAACCCACAACCTTGTAAATACATGTCCTGTTTTTAGGTTAAATAGCGGTCATTGATTAGGAAGCTGGGGATAGCTTGTTCTGTTTCAAATCAAGTGTTAGGGCTGCCGTTGCAATGATGCTGATCAAGTCTGTTAAACAATGCTTCTGTTGTTCCTGTCGTTCTCCTGTCATTGGTTGATCCTGGGCGTTATTTTTATATCTCTGATCGTCCCCTCCCTCTTTCTCCCCATCCCTCTCTCTCTCTCCCTCTCTCTCTCCCTCTCTCACAGGTGTCCAACCTACCTTCATCACCTCCACCACCACCTCAGGCCTGCAGTCTCCCTCTCTCCCCCCTCTCACCCCTTTCTCTCCCCCCTGGAAGAGGACAACACATTGGTCTGGAGAGTTGGTCCACCTCTACACCCTACCCCAGACCACCCTAGTCCCAACCAGACTCCAAACCAACATCATTCCACTCCACCCCTCCCCAAACAGACGAGGGGGAGAGAGGAGCTTCGCCCCCCTCATCCCCTCCCTCCCTCCCTCCCTCCCTCTCTCTCCCTCCCAACATGCACCCTCAGGACCTGAATGTAAGACCCATGGTACAGTCCATCCCAAGATTGAAACCTTAAACCATTCCAGTTGTACTCCACTGAGTATTGAAGTAAAGCTAAATGTTCTGATGTGTATGAGTGAAACTGGGCTGGAGGAGCAGTGACCGGACAGAAGAGAACAGGATGTGACCTCAGCATCAGCCCACCTCACTTCCTGTCCATCTCAACCATTAGAAAGACTGGATCACAGGCCTCAAATTCAATCAATCAATCAAACTTTATTTATAAAGCCCTTTTTACAACAACATTTCTCACAAAGTGCTTTACAGGATTAACCTTAATAAACCTAGTTTTTGAGGCTTCCACTGACGGTAGCTAGCGCGTCAGCTTCTATTAGGTTCGAGTATGTTCTAGTATGTTCTATTAGGTTCTAGTATGTTCTGTTAGGTTCTAGTATGTTCTGTTAGGTTCTAGTATGTTCTATTAGGTTCTAGTATGTTCTGTTAGGTTCCAGTATGTTCTATTAGGTTCTAGTATGTTCTATTAGGTTCCAGTATGTTCTATTAGGTTCTAGTAGGCTCTACAAGGCTCTACCAGGCTGTCTCTGGCCCTGTGCTGTGGCCTCCTGGCCTGTGGCCCTCCTCTCTGGCTCCAGCCTTGGGCGAGCCCCCGGTTCTCCCCCCTCTCCTGCCCGACCTCCACCATTCGCCCCTCCCTCGCCACGGCCGTCCTCCCCCCCCGCCCCCGCCCCCACCCCCTCCCTTCCTCCCCCTCCCATCACCACCATCACCCCCCACACCACCACTCTCCCCATCATCACCATCATCCCCACCCCTCTCACCACCAGTCCCCTCCTCCCACCTCCCCCTCCTCCCCCGTGGTCACCATGACGACCACCCCCACTGCTCGTGAACACCTCCTGGTGGTGAGGAGGCGCAACCCCCACATGCGCTACACCATCAGCCCCGAAAGCCTGCGCTCCCTCTCAGCCCAGGGCGGCGATGGGGTGGGCCCAAGGGGTCACGGGGGGGAAAGGTCAGCTGGTGAAAGGTCAGGGGTCGGAGGTCATGGAGAGGGTCATGGCGGCGGGCTACAAAGGGCCAATAGCGACACGGACCTGGTGACCTCGGAGAGCAGGTCATCGCTGACTGCGTCGACGTACGAGTTCACGATGGGGCGGGGCCAAAACCTGGTCATCAACTGGGACATCAAGGAGGAAGTGGACGCCACGGACTGGATCGGACTCTACCACATCGGTGAGACACGGGGGGAGGACTAGACCATCTTCATGGGAAGAAGGGGGAGGGGTTTTCCTTTATGATCCCATTCCCAGAAAGTGGGAAATTAATTTAGCTACCTTCACATTTTAAAAACACACAAATCAATCATAGAACAAGATCCTCAATGGAGACCAAGGATACATGTTTAGAACAGAGCAGCAGAGGATGTACAGTAGAGGGCTTCAGTACTGTAGGAATCACATGGCCATGTGGAAATGACTTCTAGCAGCTCAGATATCCAGTGTCAAGGTTAAGGGAATGAAGCTTAATACTGATGGACTGGGAGCTGAGGGAGAGAGGAAGAGAGGGGGGGAGAGAGGGGGGAAAAGAGAGGGGGGGAGAGAGGGGGGAAGAGAGAGGGGGAGGGAGGGAGATAGAAGAGAGAGGGGGAGAGAGGGTGGAGGAGAGAGGGGGAGGGAGGGAGTTAGAATGAGAGGGGGGAAGAGAGGGGGGGAAGAGAGGGGGAGGAAGAGAGGGGGTGGAAGAGAGGGAGGAAGAGAGAGAGAGGGGGAGAGGGGGGAGGAGAGGGGGAGGGAGGGAGGAAGAGAGGGGGGAAGAGAGAGGGGGGAAGAGAGAGGGGGAGGGAGATAGAAGAGAGAGGGTGGAGGAGAGAGGGGGAGGGAGGGAGTTAGAATGAGAGGGGGGAAGAGAGGGGGGGGAAGAGAGGGGGAGGAAGAGAGGGGGTGGAAGAGAGGGAGGAAGAGAGGGAGGGAGGACGGGGTAGCGAGGTGAAAGCACTACGTCAGGATCACCTGAGAGTATAAGAGCATTGTATCATAATGCCCTCCTCCTCTCCTCTCCTCTCCCCCTCCTCTCCTCCTCTCCTCTCCTCTTCCCCTCCTCTCCTCTTCCCGTCCTCTGCTCTCCTCCTCTCCCGTCGCCTCCTCTCCTCTCCTTTTCTCCTCCTCTCCCGTCGCCTCCCCTCCTCTCCTCTTCCCCTCCTCCTCTCCTCCTCACATCGCTGTCTCTTTCCTTTTCTCACCCTGACGGTGAAGTTGAATTACTTATCCCTGATGCTGTGTGTGTGTCTTCAAATCAAATCAAATCAAATCAAATGTTATTTGTCACATGCACCGAATACAACAGGTGTAGACCATACAGTGAAATGCTTACTTACAAGCCCTTAACCAACAATGCAGTTTTAAGAAAAACAAGTGTTAAGTAAAAAATAGATAAGTAAAAAAAAATCATAATAATTAAAGAGCAGCAGTAAAATAACAGTAGTGAGGCTATATACAGGGGGTACCGGTACAGAGTCAATGTGCGGGGGCACAGGTTAGTCGAGGTAACTGAGGTAATATGTACATGTAGGTAGAGTTAAAGTGACTATGCATAGATAATAAACAGAGTAGCATCAGCGTAAAAAAGATGGGGTGGGAGGGCAGTGCAAATAGTCCAGGTAGCCATGATTAGCTGTTCAGGAGTCTTATGGCTTGGGGGTACAAACTGTTAAGAAGCCTTTTGGACCTAGACTTGGTGCTCCGGTACCGTTTGCCGTGCGGTAGCAGAGAGAACAGTCTATGACGAGGGTGGCTGGAGTCTTTGGCCATTTTTAGGGCCTTCCTCTGACACCGCCTGGTATAGAGGTCCTGGATGGCAGGAAGCTTGGCCCCGGTGATGTACTGGGCTGTACGCACTACCCTCTGTAGTGCCTTGCGGTCGGAGGCCAAGCAGTTGCCATAACAGGCGGTGACGCAACCAGTCAGGATGCTCTCGATGGTGCAGCTGTATAACTTTTTGAGGATCTGAGGACCCATGCCAAATCTTTTCAGTCTCCTGAGGGGGAATAGGCTTTGTCGTGCCCTCTTCACGACTGTCTTAGTGTGTTTGGACCATGATAGTTTGTTGGTGATGTGGACACCAAGGAACTTGAAGCTCTCAACCTGCTCCACTACAGCCCCGTCGATGAGAATGGGGGCGTGCTCAGTCCTCCTTTTCATGTAGTCCACGATCAGCTCCTTTGTCTTGATCACGTTGAGGTAGAGGTTGTTGTCCTGGCACCACACGGCCAGGTCTCTGACCTCCTCCCTATAGGCTGTCTCATCGTTGTCGGTGATCAGGCCTACCACTGTTGTGTCGTCTGCAAACTTAATGATGGTGTTGGAGTCGTGCTTGGCCATGCAGTCATGGGTGAACAGGGAGTACAGGAGGGGACTGAGCACGCACCCCTGAGGGGCCCCCATGTTGAGGGTCAGCATAGCAGATGTGTTGTTACCTACCCTTACCACCTGGGGGTGGCCCATCAGGAAGTCCAGGATCCAGTTGTAGAGGGAGGTGTTTAGTCCCAGTGTCCTTAGCTTAGTGATGAGCTTTGAGGGCACTATGGTGTGCGTGTGTGAGTGTGTTTTGGGGGCACTACGTGATGAGCAGAGAGAAAAGTGCATGTGATGAATACACTGGACCACAGCCAGGCAGGCTGAGGTAATCGCAATAGCAAAGTATTAAAGTGTGTGTGTCCTCTGCTGGCAAACTTTGTGGTTGTGAGCATATTGTGTGTATACTAGCTATATGGGGGGAACTAGTCAGCACTCTGCACCTTCTGGATCTCTGCCTGGACTTCTGGACATCCTGGAGGGTAGTGAGTAGTAGTCTTCTGAATCTCTGCCTGGACTTCTGGACATCCTGGAGAGTAGTGAGTAGTGGTCTTCTGAATCTCTGCCTGGACTTCTGGACATCCTGGAGAGTAGTGAGTAGTGGTCTTCTGAATCTCTGCCTGGACTTCTGGACATCCTGGAGGGTAGTGAGTAGTGGTCTTCTGAATCTCTGCCTGGACTTCTGGACATCCTGGAGAGTAGTGAGTAGTGGTCTTCTGAATCTCTGCCTGGACTTCTGGACATCATGGAGAGTAGTGAGTAGTGGTCTTCTGAATCTCTGCCTGGACTTCTGGACATCCTGGAGAGTAGTGAGTAGTGGTCTTCTGAATCTCTGCCTGGACTTCTGGACATCATGGAGAGTAGTGAGTAGTGGTCTTCTGAATCTCTGCCTGGACTTCTGGACATCCTGGAGAGTAGTGAGTAGTGGTCTTCTGAATCTCTGCCTGGACTTCTGGACATCCTGGAGAGTAGTGAGTAGTGGTCTTCTGAATCTCTGCCTGGACTTCTGGACATCCTGGAGAGTAGTGAGTAGTGGTCTTCTGAATCTCTCCCTGGACTTCTGGACATCCTGGAGAGTAGTGAGTAGTGGTCTTCTGAATCTCTGCCTGGACTTCAGGACATCCTGGAGAGTAGTGAGTAGTGGTCTTCTGAATCTCTGCCTGGACTTCTGGACATCCTGGAGAGTAGTGAGTAGTGGTCTTCTGAATCTCTGCCTGGACTTCTGGAGAGTAGTGAGTAGTGGTCTTCTGAATCTCTGCCTGGACTTCTGGACATCCTGGAGAGTAGTGAGTAGTGGTCTTCTGAATCTCTGCCTGGACTTCTGGGCATCCTGGAGAGTAGTGAGTAGTGGTTTTCTGAATCTCTGCCTGGACTTCTGGACATCCTGGAGAGTAGTGAGTAGTGGTCTTCTGAATCTCTGCCTGGACTTCTGGACATCCTGGAGAGTAGTGAGTAGTGGTCTTCTGAATCTCTGCCTGGACTTCAGGACATCCTGGAGAGTAGTGAGTAGTGGTCTTCTGAATCTCTGCCTGGACTTCTGGACATCCTGGAGAGTAGTGAGTAGTGGTCTTCTGAATCTCTGCCTGGACTTCTGGACATCCTGGAGAGTAGTGAGTAGTGGTCTTCTGAATCTCTGCCTGGACTTCTGGACATCCTGGAGAGTAGTGAGTAGTGGTCTTCTGAATCTCTGCCTGGACTTCTGGACATCCTGGAGAGTAGTGAGTAGTGGTCTTCTGAATCTCTGCCTGGACTTCTGGACATCCTGGAGAGTAGTGAGTAGTGGTCTTCTGAATCTCTGCCTGGACTTCTGGACATCCTGGAGAGTAGTGAGTAGTGGTCTTCTGAATCTCTGCCTGGACTTCTGGACATCCTGGAGAGTAGTGAGTAGTGGTCTTCTGAATCTCTGCCTGGACTTCTGGACATCCTGGAGAGTAGTGAGTCAGCTTCAGTTCATTAATTATCTTCTCATTATCATCAACCTGCTATCAGACCGCACTTACTACCGGACACACACACACACACACACACACACACACATTCTGTACACTAAAGTGTCAGCAGCAGCCAGTAGAGAGAGTGGTGGCCAGTGAAAGGCGATCCATCCACTCTCTACACCAGGTTCTGTGTGTGGAGGTATTGACCGGGGCGGGGGAAAGACCTAAGATGTGTCCTCCAGAGAAATGCATCATTCTGGGCCTGGCCATGGGCCATCCATCCCCGCCCTGGAGCCAACACGGCTCCATTACCGGCACCTACCGTCTGCCCTGCCCTGCCTCCCCCCTCTTCCCCCTCCATCACCCCATCCCCTCTCTTCCTCCCCTCCATCACCCCATCCCCCTCTCCTCCATCCCCATCCCCATCTCCTCTCTTCCTCCCCTCCATCACCCCATCCACCATCCCCCTCTCCTCCATCACCCCATCCCCCTCTCTTCCTCTCGTCCATCCCCATCCCCCCCTTCCCCCCTCCATCACCCCATCCCCCCCTCTTCCTCTCCTCCATCACCCCATCCCCCATCCCCCTCTCCTCCATCCCCATCTCCCTCTCTTCCCCTCCATCACCCCTTCCCCCTCTCTTCCTCTCCTCCATCCCCATCTCCCTCTCTTCCTCCCCTCCATCACCCCTTCCCCCTCTCTTCCTCTCCTCCATCCCCATCCCCCTCTCTTCCTCTCCTCCATCCCCATCTCCCTCTCTTCCTCTCCTCCATCCCTATCTCCCTCTCTTCCTCCCCTCCATCACCCCATCCCCCTCTCTTCCTCTCCTCCATCCCCATCCCCCTCTCTTCCTCTCCTCCATCCCATCCCCCTCTCTTCCTCTCCTCCATCTCCCTCTCTTCCTCCCCTCCATCACCCCTTCCCCCTCTCTTCCTCTCCTCCATCCCCATCCCCTCTCTTCCTCTCCTCCATCCCCATCCCCCTCTCTTCCTCTCCTCCATCCCCATCCCCCTCTCTTCCTCTCCTCCATCCCCATCCCCCTCTCTTCCTCTCCTCCATCCCATCTCCCTCTCTTCCTCTCCTCCATCCCCTTCCCCCTCTCTTCCTCTCCTCCATCCCCATCCCCCTCTCTTCCCCTCCTCCATCCCCATCCCCCTCTCTTCCTCTCCTCCTTTTCCACCTCTCCCTTGTTGAGCCTGAGGAGAAACCATAGGGTTTCCGTGTAACGGCATGGCACAAGTTACTTATTGTGACATCACCTGGGTTATTCATGAAATAAGCAGCCTCTGGGGAGGTAGAGTCATCATAGTGTTGGTGTGTCATCACAGTGGTCTCTGACTTGTGGTCAGACTCTCTCAGGTGGAGCAAACTTAAACCTGCACCTTTTTTCAATGCTGAATTGAATGTCATTTAGAAAGGTGTCATAATGTATTTGTTTTTCAGAAAACATCCTTTCTGAATTTAAAAGTAATCTAAGAAGTAATCATCTAGTTTTTCTAAAGTATCTGTAATCGGATTACAATAATTTTGCTGGTTAATGTAATTCATTACAGTTTTTTGTAATCTGATTACATGTACTCCCCAACCCTGTCTGTGTGTGTGTCTGTGTGTGACTTGTGACTGCTGTCACTTGCCACCCAGGCCTGGCTCTTGTCCAGACGTTATTGATTGTGACATGGTGTGAGTTGAGTTATGGCTCTGAGGGGAGACTTGGTGATAACACAGGAGACATATTCATCATGGTCATCTCTCTGTCACACACTGTCTGAGCGACAGATACACTACTACAAACACACAAACACACAAACACACGCGCATGCACGCATCTCTGTCCCACACTGTCTGAGTGACACATGGACTATGTCAGACGTTTGTCATCCTACACAGCTCAAAGACAACAGGAAAGTGACCATAGTGTCTGTAACAGATACTGTTACACTAGGTTACAGCATCAGCATCAGCTACTGTTACACTAGGTTACAGCATCAGCTACCGTTACACTAGGTTACAGCATCAGCTACCGTTACACTAGGTTACAGCATCAGCTACCGTTACACTAGGTTACAGCATCAGCTACCATTACACTAAGTTACAGCATCAGCTACCATTACACTAGGTTACAGCATCAGCTACTGTTACACTAGGTTACAGCATCAGATACCGTTACACTAGGTTACAGCATCAGCTACTGTTACACTAGGTTACAGCATCAGCTACCGTTACACTAGATTACAGCATCAGCTACCGTTACACTAGATTACAGCATCAGCTACCGTTACACTAGATTACAGCATCAGCTACTGTTACACTAGGTTACTGCATCAGCTACCGTTACACTAGGTTACAGCATCAGCTACCATTACACTAGGTTACAGCATCAGCTACCGTTACACTAGGTTACTGCATCAGCTACCGTTACACTAGGTTACAGCATCAGCTACCGTTACACTAGGTTACAGCATCAGCTACCGTTACACTAGGTTACAGCATCAGCTACCATTACACTTGGTTATAGCATCACCTACTGTTACACTAGATTACAGCATCAGCTACTGTTACACTAGATTACAGCATCAGCTACTGTTACACTAGGTTACAGCATCAACTACTGTTACACTAGGTTACAGTATCAGCTACCGTTACACTAGGTTACAGCATCAGCTACTGTTACACTAGGTTACAGCATCAGCTACCATTACACTTGGTTATAGCATCACCTACTGTTACACTAGATTACAGCATCAGCTACTGTTACACTAGATTACAGCATCAGCTACTGTTACACTAGGTTACAGCATCAACTACTGTTACACTAGGTTACAGTATCAGCTACCGTTACACTAGGTTACAGCATCAGCTACCGTTACACTAGGTTACAGCATCAGCTACCATTACACTAAGTTACAGCATCAGCTACCATTAGGTTACAGCATCAGCTACTGTTACACTAGGTTACAGCATCAGATACCGTTACACTAGGTTACAGCATCAGCTACTGTTACACTAGGTTACAGCATCAGCTACCATTACACTAGATTATAGCATCAGCTACCGTTACACTAGATTACAACATCAGCTACCGTTACACTAGATTACAGCATCAGCTACTGTTACACTAGGTTACTGCATCAGCTACCGTTACAGCATCAGCTACCATTACACTAGGTTACAGCATCAGCTACCGTTACACTAGGTTACTGCATCAGCTACCGTTACACTAGGTTACAGCATCAGCTACCGTTACACTAGGTTACAGCATCAGCTACCGTTACACTAGGTTACAGCATCAGCTACCATTACACTTGGTTATAGCATCACCTACTGTTACACTAGATTACAGCATCAGCTACTGTTACACTAGATTACAGCATCAGCTACTGTTACACTAGGTTACAGCATCAACTACTGTTACACTAGGTTACAGTATCAGCTACCGTTACACTAGGTTACAGCATCACCTACCGTTACACTAGATTACAGCATCAGCTACCGTTACACTAGGTTACAGCATCAACTACCGTTACACTAGGTTACAGCATCAGCTACCGTTACACTAAATTACAGCATCAGCTACCGTTACACTAGGTTACAGCATCACCTACCGTTACACTAGATTACAGCATCAGCTACCGTTACACTAGGTTACAGCATCAGCTACTGTTACACTAGATTACAGCATCAGCTACCGTTACACTAGGTTACAGCATCAGCTACCGTTACACTACACTAGGTTACAGCATCAACTACTGTTACACTAGGTTACAGCATCAGCTACCGTTACACTAGGTTACAGCATCAACTACCGTTACACTAGATTACAGCATCAGCTACCGTTACACTAGGTTACAGCATCAGCTACCGTTACACTAGGTTACAGCGTCAGCTACCATTACACTAGATTACAGCATCAGATACTGTTACACTAGGTTACAGCATCAGCTACCGTTACACTAGGTTACAGCATCAGCTACTGTTACACTAGGTTACAGCATCAGCTACCGTTACACTAGGTTACAGCATCAGCTACCGTTACACTAGGTTACAGCATCAGATACTGTTACACTAGGTTACAGCATCAGATACCGTTACACTAGGTTACAGCATCAGATACCGTTACACTAGGTTACAGCATCAGCTACCGTTACACTAGGTTACAGCATCAGCTACCGTTACACTAGATTACAGCATCAGCTACCGTTACACTAGATTACAGCATCAGCTACCGTTACACTAAATTACAGCATCAGCTACCGTTACACTAGATTACTGCATCTAGTGTATGGGTCAGTTGTGTTATGGCCTATGTCATCACTGTTACAGCCTATGTCAGTGATGCGACTGTGTGTGTCCCCTCCCCAGATGAGACGTGTCCTGCCAACGTGTGGGACTCTAAGAACCGCGGGGTGAACGGCACCCAGAGAGGACAGATCATCTGGATGCTGGAGCCTGGGCCTTACTTCATGGAGCGTGAGTATAGTGTGTGTGTTAATGTTTATGAAGGACTGTTTATGTGTGTTCAGGATGATTAGAACAATATAACTATTTTTCTTCGGTGTGTTTTGCTTCCTCAGCTGAGACTAAGATCAGCTTTAAGTACTACCATGGAGTGAGTGGTGCCTTGAGAGCAACAACCCCCTGCATCACCGTCAAGAACCCAGGAGTTCCTGTGAGTACTGTGTGTGTGTGTGTGTGTGTGTGTGTGTTTGTGTGTGTGTGTGTGTGTTTATGTTCATGAAGGAGTGGTTATGTATCAAGTAACTGTATAAAATATGGTGTAACTGTATCAAGGTCAAGCTTATCTGGTTGTTTAGAGAGAGAGAGAGAGAGAGAGAGAGAGAGAGAGAGAGGTGTGTGTGTGTGTATGTGTATACTGTGTATGTGTGTGTGTGTGTGTGTGTGTGTGTACAGTGGGGAGAATAAGTATTTGATACACTGCCGATTTTGCAGGTTTTCCTACTTACAAAGCATGTAGAGGTCTGTAATTTTTATCATAGGTACACTTCAACTGTGAGAGACGGAATCAGTTGGACTATATTAGATATCACTCTGAATGTGGCAGTTGGACTATATTAGATATCACTCTGAATGTGGCAGTTGGACTATTTTAGATATCAATCTGAATGTGGCAGTTGGACTATATTAGATATCACTCTGAATGTGGCAGAGTGACTATATTAGATATCACTCTGAATGTGGCAGTTGGACTATATTATATAAATCTGAATGTGGCAGTTGGACTACATTAGTTTGAATAGATAAAGCAGGTATACATTTCCTGTCTCAATCTATCTTGCTCCATCTCCATCTTTTTCTCTCCTTTCCTCTCTCCCTTCCTCCCCCCCCCCTCTCTCCACCCCCTGCCCCCTGCCCCCTCTCTCTCTCTCCTCTACCCCCTCTCCCTCCCTCCCTCCCTTTCCCCCTTCTCCTTCTCCCTCCACCCCTCGCCCTCCCTCCCTCAGTAATACCAGCTGGGACAAATTAATTTGATATGAAATTCAGAGCGTTAATCCTCCAATCGGAGGGAGCGTCTGGCAGGCAGCCATGTTGGTTTTATGACAGGATCTGACAGATGACCAGATGCCCAGTCCACCTGATCTGCTCTACATCTCTACAGTCCTACATCTCTCACTCTGACCCACCTATATATCACTCTCCAACAGATCTCAGTGTTACACTGTGCTGTACTGCTCTGTGTTAAACTGGATATTGATTATATATTTTCCAGTCTTGACCCTCAACCATACGTCTCATGTCTGTGGTATTATACTATCCTATACTAACTGCTCATCTCTCATTGGTTGAGTTCCCATCACAGCTCATCTCCCATTGGTTGTTTCCTTGCCAGGTTAGAGCTGAGGGTCAAGCTGAGGGCCAATCAGTGACAGAGAACTGTCGGAAACTCGTCAGCTTCACTTTATCAGGTCAGTTTTTGTTGATTGGTAGCTTGTCTCACTCAACTCTGGTCTGGTGTGATCTGCACTGCCTCCCTGTGGTTGAGATGTGTTACTGCACATTACCTCCAGTTAGGCACTCCATGACCTGAGTTACCTACCTACCCCTGGTATACATTATGAAGTTGTGCTTTCTCTGTAGATATCCTAATGTGTTTAAAATAGATGTATTATTTCATTATTCTGTGTATGTGGTATAAGTCCACAGCGCTAATATGTGTATCTGTGTAGATATCCATGAGCTTTATATATTTACAGTATATTTACGGGATACATGGGATGTGTTTCTATCTCTATAGATATCCGTGCATTGGGTCTGAAGAAGGGGATGTTCTTTAACCCTGACCCCTACCTGAAGATGTCCATCCACCCTGGGAAGAGGAGTGGCTTCCCCACCTTCACACACCACGGACAGGAGAGACGCTCCGCCATCATATCTAACACGACCAACCCTGTCTGGCCCGGAGAGGTCTCTCTCTCTCTCACTCTCACTCTCACTCACACACACACACACACACACACACACACACACACACACACACACACACACACACACTGTAAAATAATGCTTTACAATTCTCTTTCTCTCTCTGTCAGAAGTACACGTTTGTGGCTCTGATGACAGATGTCTTGGAGATCGAGGTAAAGGATAAGTTTTCTAAAAGCCGACCAATCATCAAGCGCTTCCTGGGTCAGCTGACCATCCCAGTGCAGAGGCTGCTAGAGAGGCCAAATGCAGAGTGAGTCAACTGGAAACCACGCCCACACTCAGAGAAACATATTCAGGCCTCCCGAGTGGTGCAGCGGTCTAAGGCACTGCTTGAGGCGCCACTACAGCCCCGGGTTCGATCCCAGGCGGTGTCACAGCTGGCTGTGACCAGGAGACCCATGAGGCGGCGCCCAGCGTCGTCCGGGTTAGGGGAGGGTTTGGCCGGCCAGGATGTCCTTGTCCCATCGCACCCTAGCGACTCCTTGTGCCGGGCCGGGCGCCTGCAAGCTGACTTCGGTCGCCAGTGGGACGGTGTTTCCTCCGACACATTGGTGCGGCTGGCTTCCGGGTTAAGCAGGCAGTGTGTCAAGAAGCAGTGCGGCTTGGCAGGGTCATATTTCGGAGGACGCATGGCTCTCGAGTCCGTACGGGAGTTGCAGCGATGGGTCAAGACTGTAACTACCAATTGGATATCACGAAATTGGGGAGGAAAAGGGTTAAAAGTAAAAATAAATAAAAAGAGATACATATTCAATCAATAGTAATCTTTGTAACTATTTAAATAACCATGTATTGGTCATATTGACCTACAACTGAGTCTGAATGGTTTGTAATGTGTGTTCATGTCCACAGGGACCAGCCGCTAAGCTACACCCTGTGTCGTCGTCTGCCCACGGACCATGTGAGCGGCCAGCTGCAGTTCAGAGTGGACATGACCTCTGGACATGACGGTAAGGACATGACCTCTGGACATGACGGTAAGGACATGACCTCTGGACATGACGGTAAGGACATGACGGTGAGGACATGACCTCTGGACATGACGGTGAGGACATGACCTCTGGACATGACGGTGAGGACATGACCTCTGGACATGACGGTAAGGACATGACCTCTGGACATGACGGTGAGGACATGGGAGAGGGCATGAGTAATAAAGTAATAACATCTGTTTAGGAGAGAGGCTTTGTGTTGATCCGCTTATGTAAGACTGATTATATATATTTGGATAAAAGTGTCTGCTAAATGGCATACTATATATATTACTTTTGAATGTCACACACCCATCAATCAAATGTTGTGTATGAGTTTTGAAGGAAAATCTATGTTTTCTCCCTCCCTGACAGAGGGCTCTCCTGATGCCATGGGTTCCATCTTGGGTTTGTCAGTGAACGGGGACCCTGGGAGCCCCTCTGACGATGAAGACCTCCCCCACCCTTCCTCCAGGGCCCGGGGCCCTTCTCCTACGGGGTCCGACTCCTCTCTGCTCAACGGAGAGGTCCACAGGGTTGGAGACGATGTCTGGAGTGACGCCCGGGGGGCGGTGGGCGAGCTACACGTCCTAGGTAAAAGTCCTAAAGCTATGTTGTCTTTACTGTTAGTATGTTAACCTCAACTGTCAACTGTCATACTGTTAGTATGTTTAATGTAACTGTCATACTGTTAGTATGTTTAATGTAACTGTCATACTGTTAGTATGTTTAATTCAACTGTGATACTGTTAGTATGTTTAACTCAACTGTCATACAGTTAGTATGTTTAATGTAACTGTCATACTGTTAGTATGTTTCATGTAACTGTCATACTGTTAGTATGTTTAATTCAACTGTCATACTGTTAGTATGTTTAACTCAACTGTCATACAGTTAGTATGTTTAACTCAACTGTCATATTGTTAGTATGTTTAATGTAACTGTCATACTGTTAGTATGTTTAATGTAACTGTCATACTGTTAGTATGTTTCATGTAACTGTCATACTGTTAGTATGTTTAATGTAACTGTCATACTGTTAGTATGTTTAATGTAACTGTCATACTGTTAGTATGTTTAATGTAACTGTCATACTGTTAGTATGTTTCATGTAACTGTCATACTGTTAGTAGGTTTAATGTAACTGTCATACTGTTAGTATGTTTAATGTAACTGTCATACTGTTAGTATGTTTCATGTAACTGTCATACTGTTAGTATGTTTAATGTAACTGTCATACTGTTAGTATGTTTAATGTAACTGTCATACTGTTAGTATGTTTCATGTAACTGTCATACTGTTAGTATGTTTCATGTAACTGTCGTACTGTTAGTATGTTTCATGTAACTGTCATACTGTTAGTATGTTTCATGTAACTGTCATACTGTTAGTATGTTTCATGTAACTGTCATACTGTTAGTATGTGTCATGTAACTGTCATACTGTTAGTATGTGTAATGTAACTGTCATACTGTTAGTATGTGTAATGTAACTGTCATACTGTTAGTATGTTTAATGTAACTGTCATACTGTTAGTATGTTTAATGTAACTGTCATACTGTTTGTATGTTTAATGTAACTGTCATACTGTTAGTATGTTTAATGTAACTGTCATACTGTTAGTATGTTTAATGTAACTGTCATACTGTTAGTATGTTTAATGTAACTGTCATACTGTTAGTATGTTTAATGGAACTGTCATACTGTTAGTATGTTTAATGGAACTGTCATACTGTTAGTATGTTTAATGTAACTGTCATACGGTTAGTATGTTTAATGTAACTGTCATACTGTTAGTATGTGTAATGTAACTGTCATACTGTTAGTATGTTTAATGTAACTGTCATACTGTTAGTATGTTTAATGTAACTGTCATACTGTTAGTATGTTTAATTCAACTGTGATACTGTTAGTATGTTTAACTCAACTGTCATACAGTTAGTATGTTTAATGTAACTGTCATACTGTTAGTATGTTTCATGTAACTGTCATACTGTTAGTATGTTTAATTCAACTGTCATACTGTTAGTATGTTTAACTCAACTGTCATACAGTTAGTATGTTTAACTCAACTGTCATACTGTTAGTATGTTTAATGTAACTGTCATACTGTTAGTATGTTTAATGTAACTGTCATACTGTTAGTATGTTTCATGTAACTGTCATACTGTTAGTATGTTTCATGTAACTGTCATACTGTTAGTATGTTTAATGTAACTGTCATACTGTTAGTATGTTTAATGTAACTGTCATACTGTTAGTATGTTTCATGTAACTGTCATACTGTTAGTAGGTTTAATGTAACTGTCATACTGTTAGTATGTTTAATGTAACTGTCATACTGTTAGTATGTTTCATGTAACTGTCATACTGTTAGTATGTTTCATGTAACTGTCATACTGTTAGTATGTTTAATGTAACTGTCATACTGTTAGTATGTTTAATGTAACTGTCATACTGTTAGTATGTTTCATGTAACTGTCATACTGTTAGTATGTTTCATGTAACTGTCATACTGTTAGTATGTTTCATGTAACTGTCATACTGTTAGTATGTTTCATGTAACTGTCATACTGTTAGTATGTTTCATGTAACTGTCATACTGTTAGTATGTGTAATGTAACTGTCATACTGTTAGTATGTTTAATGTAAATTTCATACTGTTAGTATGTTTCATGTAACTGTCATACTGTTAGTATGTTTCATGTAACTGTCATACTGTTAGTATGTTTCATGTAACTGTCATACTGTTAGTATGTTTAATGTAACTGTCATACTGTTAGTATGTTTCATGTAACTGTCATACTGTTAGTATGTTTCATGTAACTGTCATACTGTTAGTATGTTTCATGTAACTGTCATACTGTTAGTATGTTTCATGTAACTGTCATACTGTTAGTATGTTTAATGTAACTGTCATACTGTTTGTATGTTTAATGTAACTGTCATACTGTTAGTATGTTTAATGTAACTGTCATACTGTTAGTATGTTTAATGTAACTGTCATACTGTTAGTATGTTTAATGTAACTGTCATACTGTTAGTATGTTTAATGGAACTGTCATACTGTTAGTATGTTTAATGTAACTGTCATACGGTTAGTATGTTTAATGTAACTGTCATACTGTTAGTATGTTTCATGTAACTGTCATACTGTTAGTATGTTTAATGTTACTGTCATACTGTTAGTATGTTTAATGTTACTGTCATACTGTTAGTATGTTTAATGTTACTGTCATACTGTTAGTATGTTTAATGTAACTGTCATACTGTTAGTATGTTTCATGTAACTGTCATACTGTTAGTATGTTTAATGTAACTGTCATACTGTTAGTATGTTTCATGTAACTGTCATACTGTTACTAGGTTTAATGTAACTGTCATACTGTTAGTAGGTTTAATGTAACTGTCATACTGTTTGTATGTTTAATGTAACTGTCATACTGTTAGTATGTTTAATGTAACTGTCATACTGTTAGTATGTTTAATGTAACTGTCATACTGTTTGTATGTGTAATGTAACTGTCATACTGTTTGTATGTGTAATGTAACTGTCATACTGTTAGTATGTTTAATGTAACTGTCATACTGTTAGTATGTGTAATGTAACTGTCATACTGTTAGTATGTTTAATGTAACTGTCATACTGTTAGTATGTTTAATGTAACTGTCATACTGTTAGTATGTTTAATGTAACTGTCATACTGTTAGTATGTTTAATGTAACTGTCATACTGTTAGTATGTTTAATGTAACTGTCATACTGTTAGTATGTTTAATGTAACTGTCATACTGTTAGTATGTTTAATGTAACTGTCATACTGTTAGTATGTTTAATGTAACTGTCATACTGTTAGTATGTTTAATGTAACTGTCATACTGTTAGTATGTTTAATGTAACTGTCATACTGTTAGTATGTTTCATGTAACTGTCATACTGTTAGTATGTTTAATGTAACTGTCATACTGTTAGTATGTGTAATGTAACTGTCTACGGCTCATTTATCTTTTAGTTTTTAATGCAACACGCTTTCTGTACGTAAAGTACATTTCTGTGAACAGACAATGAAAGTATATCTAATCTAATCTAACTAGGATTGGCCATCCTGGGCGGCCACACCCATCGCCAGGTGTCCCTCAACGACTACCTGGATGCCATCGAGGCTCCTAAGGGCCCGGGAGAGCGGCCCCTGGGCGCGACGTCACCCAAGCTGAGATCCAGTTTCCCCACGGACACGCGACTCAGCGCCATGTTGCATATAGATTCTGATGAAGACGAGGAGGCGGGGCCGCCCAGGGACCACCCACCACCTGACAGGAAGCCCTTGCTGCCACTGACCAATGGTGTTCAGGCTGGGGCTGGGGAGGGGGCTGCCTCATCTGAACAGGGCCTGGGGAAACAAGGGAAAGACGGGACAGAGGCAAAGAGGGGAGAGGCTGAGGGAGCGCAGGGGACAGAAGCTGGGACAGAGATTGGAGATGGGGCTGGGGATGGAGATGGAGATGGGGCTGGGGATGGGGCTGGGGATGGAGATGGAGATGGAGATGGGGCTGGGGATGGAGATGGGGCTGGGAATTGGGATGGGGCTGTATCCATGGCTGGGGCTGGAGTTGCAGTTGCAGTTGAGGCCAGGACTGGAGCTGGATCCATGGCTGTGGTTGGATCTCTAACTATAGCCAGACCTGGGGTTGGAGCTGAGGCCAGGCCTGGGTCTATCGTTGGGCCTGGGGCTGGAGCTGAGGCCAGGCCTGGGTCTATGGTTGGGCCTGGGGCTGGAGCTGAGGCCAGGCCTGGGTCTATCGTTGGGCCTGGGGCTGGAGCTGAGGCCAGGCCTGGGTCTATGGTTGGGCCTGGGGCTGGAGCTGAGGCCAGGCCTGGGTCTATCGTTGGGCCTGGGGCTGGAGCTGAGGCCAGGCCTGAGTCTGTGGTTGGGCCTGGAGCTGGAGCTGAGGCCAGGCCTGGGTCTATGGTTGGGCCTGGGGCTGGAGCTGAGGCCAGGCCTGAGTCTGTGGTTGGGCCTGGGGCTGGGGCTCCCCTATCTCCAATACCTGAGACGAATACTGCAGCGCAGGAGGTGTCAAAGGAGGCTGTGGCAGCCAGGACTGAGGCCAGCCAGCAGCCAATAATCTCAGGGGCCACAGCAGCTCAGGGGCCCCTCAGGAACTCACTGCCTGCTGTTCTGAAGACATCCACTACTCAGGTGAGTGGTGCTGTCAGACCAGGGCCTGGGCAGCTCCAGCTGGATATAGCCCATGCTCTGGGTCAAACAGCACTTCCATAACCCTTGACAAATGTCCTCTGAGATTTCATAGTTGGGTCCGATGAAGGCAGCCACTGTCCACATTGGGGAATCACAGGCTACGATAGACATGTTCCATCCTATGACTCATAAGGGGACGCCCACTATCTAACAGAAAGCTCTACCACGTATTTTACTGTACATTTCAACTTTAGGTTCATCTAAATATTTTCATGTCTTAGTGATGAACGCTAAATGCCAAAACAAAGTTTAACAATAAAGAATACTTTACTCTATTTTCAGAAGGGACAGAAGGAAGAGGAAGTGGCGCCCAAGGCTGAGGAGGAAGGGGCGGAGTCATCCAGTGAAGGAGCAAGTGCCATCGCAGCCACCCCGACGACCAGTAGCGTTCCCGACCAGGGGGGCGGGGCCTCTGGCTCTGATGTCACAGGAGCAAGGACCGCCGGCACAGCAGCAGCAGCCAATGAGGAAGAAGAGGGTGGGGAGATCTGGCAGAGGAGGCAGATCATGCAGGCGTCTGGAGGCGTGTCTCAGGAGGAGGGGGCGCGGTCTTCTGAAGCCAGCGGGCCAATCGACTCTTCTCAGAGTGTCTCTGAGGATGGCAGAGAACCAGGAGGTGAGAGACAGAACACAGCAACCCAGTATCACACATTTGTGTGAAATAGACACAAATTGCTTATTGGAAATTCGTGACAGGCACAGGAAAAAGTGAAAAGAATGTGTGTGCTCTACACGATTTTGTATACAGTGCATTTTAATCCCAGAAACGATAGGAGGGAGGTTGGGTGGGGGTATAACGTAATGGACACGAATACATTATGAAGAAGGAAAATTGTGTAATACACACCAAAAAGTGTGTGACTGTCACGAATTTTGAATAAGTAATTTGTGTCTAGTTCACAGTAAACTGTGATAGTGAGCTGTCCCTACCCAGTTGGGCTGTCTTTGGCTCCCATGACCCAATCTCAAAAACATCTGTTTTAAAGTCAATGACGGCACTAGCTAACATAGTTGACCTGCTACCGGTTTGTGTTAAGTCTTCAGAGGCATATTTGGATGTTCAGGTGACACTCTTGTTCGTGGTCCTTCGATAGAGGTTGTGTGTGCATCTATAATATCCTCTTTGATATTTTGTCCAGAGTTGTAGTGATGTTTCTTCTCCTTAGACAAACAGTACAGTGCTACCACGAGGGATTGACCCATTTTAGGACTATGAAAGAAAGATGAAAAGATTGTTAAATCCTCTAAACGGATCTGAAGGAAATGAACAAAAGAACAAAAAAACAAAACAAAAAAACGTATTATTCACTTGACGTTTATTACATTTGATCATTGTCAGATTATGTGTCTATCTTTCCCTCTGGTTTGCGTGACACAGTGGGGTTTGAATGTGTGTGTTTGAATGTGTGTGCTCGCGTGTGTGTGTGTGTGTTTAATCTTTATTCTGTTCAGGGGCCCCAGTGTGTTTTAATGTCTTCCTCTCTCCTCATCTTGTTCAGGGGCCACAGCTCAAGTCAACGGTCACCAGTCAGTCCGCTCTCTGCCCTCTGTCCGTCACGATATTGGTCGCTACCAGAGAGTAGATGAGACCCTTCCGCCCAGTGAGTAATGTGTTTCTGAGGGAGAAGGAGAAATATAGTGATCGAGATCATGTCAGTTGACCGACACATCATCTGACATCTGAATTTATACAATTAGTAATAGTATTAGATTTAGGGGTTGATTTTTTCAGTTTGTGTCATATACACAGGAACATCTTCCTAATATTGAGTTACACCCCCTTTTGCCCTCAGAACAGCCTCAATTCGATGGGGCATGGACTCTACAAGGTGTTGAAAGCGTTCCACAGGGATGCTGGCCCATGTTGACTCCAATGCTTCCCACAGTTGTATCAAGTTGGCTGGATGTCCTTTGGGTGCTGGACCATTCTTGATACACACGGGAAACTGTTGAGTGTGAAAAACCCACCAGCTTTGCAGTTCTTGACACACTCAAACCAGTGCGACTGGCACCTACTACCATACCCCGTTCAAAGGCACTTAAATATTTTGTCTTGCCCATTCACCCTCTGAATGGCACACATACACAATCCCATGTCTCAGTTGTCTCAATGCTTAAAAAACATTCTTTAACCTGTCTCCTCCCCTTCATCTACACTGATTGAAGTGAATTTAACAGGTGACATCAATAAGGGATCATAGCTTTCAGCTGGATTCACCTGGTCAGTCTATGTCATAGAAAGAGTTCCTAATGTTTTGTCCACTCAGTCCATATGATATATTTGCCTTGCAGACTGGGAGGCTCGTATAGACAGTCACGGTTGAATCTTCTATGAGTGTGTGTGTGTGTGTGTGTGTGTGTGTGTGTGTGTGTGTGTGTTAACACTGCTGTGTGTGTGTTTCAGACTGGGAGGCCCGTATAGACAGTCATGGTCGTGTCTTCTATGTGGACCATGTGAACCGCACCACCACCTGGCAGAGACCCACCGC